>NW_009617062.1:22778-68537 GCF_000690535.1 Cariama cristata
TGCTGAATTGGAAACAAATGCCATAGCTGCATTGTTGGACTTTGAAATCAAACTCTCCCCGGTTCTTCCCAGCGTTCCTGGGAGGAAACAAAACTCCTTCCTGTGTCTGCCACTTTTGTCTCTGCGGAGGGACCTCCTTCCCTCTGCTCCCCGCACTCCTCCTCATCCTTTCTCTCCTCCTCCAGCAACTGCAATCTCTCATTCCACAAAGCCACATCACAGGCTTGCCCCATGTTGGACTTTGAAATCAAACTCTCCCCGGTTCTTCCCAGCGTTCCTGGGAGGAAACAAAACTCCTTCCTGTGTCTGCCACTTTTGTCTCTGCGGAGGGACCTCCTTCCCTCTGCTCCCCGCACTCCTCCTCATCCTTTCTCTCCTCCTCCAGCAACTGCAATCTCTCATTCCACAAAGCCACATCACAGGCTTGCCCCATGTGTAAGCGATCTTCTGTTTGCTGCCATTAGACCTAGCCATCGCCTATAGAAATGGAGTCACCTAATTAGGTCCAGAGAGCTGGAGAACAACAAGGCCATTCAGGGTGGCACCCAGCCAGCAGCTTCTTCCCCTTGCTTTTTGGTTTGGTTTTCCTCTTTTCTTAGAAGGGAAAAAATCTGAAGCCCTTCCTTGCTTCTTCCCACCTGCGTAATCCACAGCACAGCTGAGAGTAGGTTAGGGTCTTCAGCCAGAACCTGCACAAAGAGACTGTCTTTCAAAGCCAGTCCCAAAACCAGAGAAGAAAAAGAAAAGAAAATCACACCACAGAAAACCCTAGATTTGCTGGGCTGCAGGACCCTAGGTCTCCAAAAGCCTACAGTGTGCTCCAAAAAGAGCAGGCAGCTGCTGGTAGTGGCTCCCCAGAAGGGCATTGACAGTCACAGCCACTCATCAGCACGCTGGGGAAAAAGGTCTTGGAGGGCATCCCCGCAGCGCTCCGTCTGGGTATGGTTTAGATTTTATTTCATCTTCATAAGCAGCGCATTGCTTCAACGGTTGAACCACCTCAGATACGTAAGTCTCTGAGAACCTTTGCTGACAACGAAGCATGCATGTGTGCTTCATTTCAAACTGCCTGGCTGCCCTCCTTCTTTCCCACCCTGCCCACAGGGCAGAGAGCATTCACACATTTATCATTTCAAAGGTATTTCACTGTAAATCTAACACTCACTTGCCGAACAACTTAATCATCATATTAAAGACATTTCCTCAATTTTCTTACTTGACTTATAGTTTTCATTTCATAGAAAGATTACACCAGAGATCCAAACTAAGCTGTAAATCACCAGCAGTTCAGACCAGGTAGTGTACAGCCACCAGCTATTTGCTGGCATCTCTTAGGCTTTCATATGTTTGCTCAGTAATATATATCAATCTGACACACAAACATAAAAGTGATGGATTTCCCCTAGAAAAAAAGAAAATTAAGCTTTTCCAGGTACTATTTTAATAATCAATTTGTGCTTCACTGCTCTAAAAAAAAAATCTATATAACTTGGCTGAGATTCAACAAGAGTTGTTTGCAACACGTATTTCAGCCAGCACTGATAAAGAAATGCCATCAGGTTCTCCTTGGAAATTTAGTGCAAACAGGGAAGGAAAGAAAAGATCCAGTTCTTAAGTTGCTCATTCTTTTTGTACCTGGAAGCAAGTAAGGTTTCTTCTGAAATGACAAGATGTATCACAGCCCTTTGTGTTTCAAAGGCCATGCACATTGACGCATGCAAACGGGAAGCGTTGCCAAGACTGGGTGAAAATTAGCAGGTAATGGGTACAAATGGAGTACCACGATCTTTGAAAGTCTCCTATACAATATATGGGAAGATTTTCCTTCTAGACAGTGCAACTGATTCCAGAAGAACTATGTGGAAGCATGAAATACCCAAGTCTGGAGATCAGTTTATCCTTTTATCTTATGGTTTTATAAAAATATTCTACGTAGGTCTTAATCCCTCTCATCAATACATGCCTGCAAAGCAGTGTATCTCAGCTCGCACCCCGCCGGCCCCGCAGCGAGAGCTCGATGCGTGCTCAGGAGCAGCACCTGGCTCTTGGGAAGGGTCTCCAGAGGAAGCGGACAAAGAGACCTTCCTCTCCTACTTCAAAACAAAGCTTCGCCAAACAGAAAATTCCTGGAAACTACATTCTTAGTCCAAGGACAGCTTTCTTCAAAGGAAGTTAAAGTGAGGGGAAGATCAAAGACCAAATAGGAAGAAGCAGGTTGTAGCAGTGGAAGCTTCAATCGTCAGGCAAATAAACAACGGGGTGCGTGACCCTGGAGAGGACCACAGCGGAGCTTGGCTTACAAGAAGAGAGGAGGTGGATTTCACCGGAAACCTGGGCAGGGTCCGAGGAAGCCTGGGGAAGGAGCGTGTGGTGGGGATCTGCCTGGGCATCAGCGACGCCGCCGACAGATGGACGCGCCGGAGGTAACACGTAGGTTCAGGGAAAGGAAGCTAAGGACCAAGACTTCTACAGTCTCTTAGCTAGGGGTGACAGAGAAAGCTAAATGACTACAGGGTAAGGAGAGTCCTTGCATGAATAAATTAATTAAAAGATAGGAAACGGGGTATGAGGAAGCAGTCAGTTCTCATAACAGAGAGAGGTCACCAGTTCAGTTTTACTGGAACTGGTGCTGAGAAATGAGCTATTTAATACATGCAGACATTGTCAGAAAAAGGGATGAGGCGTGAGGTAAAGACTGCTGATGACACGAAGTTATGCAGAAGAATATGAAGTTGAGCAGACTGTGAAGAATTACAGAAAGGTCCGATGAGACTGAATGGCTGGGTGATAAAATAGCAGCTGAAATTCATTGTGTATAACTGTAAAGGGATGCATGCGGGGAAAGACAATCCTAGATCTGCGTAGACAGCGGTGGTTTCTGAAATAACATTAGCATTCTGGAGCAAGACCTTGGCATTATGATAGATGGTTCCATAGAAGCAAAGTGAAAACATCAGGAATAATCAGAAAAGGAAGAGAGAACAAAGCAAAATAATTTCGGTGCTGTAGTATCAACCCTTGGTTCACACTTACCTTTCAAATGGCATGCAGTCCTTTTGGAGAGGAGGGGAACAGCATTTAAATTGCAAAAGGTTCAGAGAGGTGCAGGGAGGCTGATGAGAGGTGTGGAAGGGCTTCCATACGGTGAGCAGGCAAGGAGTCTGAGCCTCCCCGCTCTGGAAGAGGGAGAGCTTAGAGCACCTACAGCCAAGGTCTACAGAGTCACCAACAGCATGGAGAGGGTGGAGGGAGATCAGTGGTCCGCTCTCTCCACAGCCACAAGCAATGCACGCACCCAGACGAAGCTAGCAGAAACCAAGTTCAAAACAGAGAGAAGGAAATGGCTTTTCATGCAACCATGGTAAGGCTGTCCTTGTTGAAAGACATTGCAAATGCAAGAAGGTTGCCCAAGCTGATGGGAAGAAGGTGTCAAAAAGATCCATACAGAGCTACTGAATAGACAAACCATGACAGGATCAGTAGGTCCTCAAGCTGAAAACAGAGGCTGGGACTGGACTGGGGACAGGGCAGGTAACATTAAAGTTATGTGCCCAGTGCCTACTGGACAGTTGGACTTGAAGATCTTTGAGGTCTTCTCCAACCATAATGATTCTATGATTCTACTCGTCCTAGTGTGCCTGCTTATCATCACCGATAGACACAGCCCTGGGCAGGATGGACCTTAGGCCCAGCCTGGTACTATCATTCTTCATAGCATTACGGTAGTCCCGCAAAGCCAGGCAGACTGACTTCCCCACCGAAACTCATTATTTTGCTTCTCAACCGGGGGCGGGG
Organism: Cariama cristata; assembly: GCF_000690535.1. Classification (NCBI taxonomy): domain Eukaryota; kingdom Metazoa; phylum Chordata; class Aves; order Cariamiformes; family Cariamidae; genus Cariama; species Cariama cristata. Next base: position 26,574 of record NW_009617062.1, read on the forward strand.
GAATAAAAAAAATCAAGGGCAGGAAGGGAGTGTTACCAGAGAAAGATGTCAATAGTCATCTTACCCCACACACCATCACTCACCACTTGAAGTAACCTAACATTTTCAATAACATATTCAAATACTAATCCAATTTGTTCTCCTCAGTGGCATTCCTATACTTCCTGAGTTCATTTTATACACGTACTTTGAGTGAAACAGCAGGAAAATGGAGTGCACTCAGAAAATTAAACTCAGATTTGTAATAGCAATCATTCATACCAATAGTTGATTTCATCAGTGAAATAAGGATGATCATAGAAGTAAAGTGTAATTCAATTCACAGCAGAATAAATATGTCTTGGTTTTCATATTTTACATATTCTCCTAAGAATTACTTATGTACATTTTTTCCATTATTAACTTAGAATAGCAAACATATTCTTAAAGAACAACATGAAAAAAAGTGTTGACAACATTCAAGGGAAAAAAAAAGTGGGGAGCAGAAGGAGTAGAATGCATTAAAAAAATTATTCCTGCATACTGTTCACCTATATTAACCTTCCTAATAGCTTTAAAAAAAAAAATAAAATATTGCTGACCACTGGAAGACCCCCATTCAATTCAGAAAGGTGACTCTTAGGGTCTGCTGGCGCTTGTACTACTGACTGCAGGGGCCTGGCTGCCTCCGAACACAGTGACCGCCCGAAGAAGCATCGCTTCGTAGTTCTCAGAGTTGGAGAGCTTATTTTAAAAGACAAGTTTATCACAAACAGAATTGAGGAGGGAAAAGTATGTCAGACCAATGTTCAGAAGTAGCATGTGCCATGAAAATGTAAAACTTGCTTTTTACATGGTGCTGAAACAGAAAATACGGTCCTTTATGAAGGAAGAACAGAGGCCTACACTCAGAAAAAAGATTCGAGTATTTCTTTAAAAACAAATCTTGATAAATGGAGATTCTTTTAATAGGAAACCACTAATCCTATGGCTATAATTTTAAAAACAGCTTTAACACCTTCAATTGCTCCTGCCTGACCATCACTTTTAGTATCTCCAAAATGAACTCTCCACTGCTCAAAACCAATGTGTTTTACTTTAAAAGTACTGAAAGCACCTGACACACACCCCAAAAAAGCCCTCTGAGAACAAAAAGCACCTTTAAAATAGGCATTTATTTCAAGTTTCTGCTAACCTCAAAGCTCAGCCAATATCAAAGGGAAAATAGAACCAAAGACACTGTAAAACTATCACATCCACCTTGATTTTAATATACTACTATTTCTCATAGAAATAACTCAAATTCCAAAATAGCAGGAAATGTTCTTCTACCCACAGTGTAACCCCTTCTATGAGTTCATCAGTATCATTGGAAATTAAAGATTTGCACTATCAGAGAAAGGCAGGAAGGAAAATCAAAGGAAAAAAAAAAAACTGTGTGCATTAAATGTACTTTTTGCAAACACCGGTTTTGTCAGTCCATTCATGCTTCCTGTCCGAATGGCAGATTTTGGAGATAAGACACAAAATCAAGTCATGTTCAGTCAAGCTCAGTTACAAATCACAGCTGAAGCTTGGTCTCAAGATATCTGCCCACTCCTAAAATGACAGAAGCTGGCAGTGATGGTTTTTGGGGTTGTGTTTTTGGGGTTTTTTTACACTATAGATCTATATATACTCACATATATAGTTTATGGTTTCTTTTTTTGATCTATGGGAGGCCCACAATCACAACATAGGGAGAAAGCATCTCATTTAACTGAAGAAAGAGCAACTAGATAGTGTTGTCAAATAAGTACAATGTAAACTGCCTAAAAGAACAAACATCAGTTTCTTTCCCAAACTTTTCCAATCATAAGAAATTTAGGGGTTATTTCTAACACAAATTATTGCATAGTCACTGACTGAAGTATCAATTCAAATTGATTGTGCCTCTAGGACAGATGTTTTTCCACATGCATTCTCATGCCACATTCACCTGACTACCAAAGAACAGGAAAAAAGAAAATATGCACAGAAAATAGAATGAAATTTTGCATACTCAAGAGAGCTTTTGCTTCTTTGCATCAATGTTTTTCCTACATCAACACATTTCAGTTAAGAAGTAGCCAGTAGAGGAAAGATTATTACTGCATCTACTGCGATGAACAGATATTAGTACTGGCTTCCAACAACACTGTAAGCTAGTCTGCCAACTTAATGAAAACACCCGTGCCTTTAGAAGCCCAGTTTATAACAATTTTTCCCACACAATATGCTCTGTAATCACGGGATAACGATGCAGGACCATGGAATAAAACATTCTCACTGCGACTGCTCTGACTCTGGAGCTCGTGCACGTACTGGGGCAGGAGGGAGGCTGCTCACGGCACACAGTTACATTTTCTCATGCAGACTAAGAGAGAATAAACCTCTCGCTCTTTCTTTTCTTTTTAGTGATGTATAATATATTGCCCTGTGATGGGCAGATCTTTATCTCCAGTTTATCAGTGCAGACGAGAAGTGGGAAACAAGCGGTTCTAACACAGAGCCCCCAACCTTTCCCAGTTCAGGCTGTACCAGTGTCCTGCCATAACGAGCCACAGCAACAGCAGTGGCACACATACGTGGTTGCTGGGCCTATACGATGCTGATTTCAGATACAACATTTATCCCTACAGCCTAGACGCCTTCCAAACCTCAAATATGCCAGCCAGTATGTTTTGCTCTTGAATCCTCAGCAGAACTGCTATGAGGGGTGCTGGACCCCAAAACTTCTATTCAGTGGGAAATTAAAAAAAAAAAAATCTCCTTGGAGTTTTGGCTTGACAATGGAACAGGAAAATGAAACATTGAAGCCCCCCAGGGAAGGGGAATTCTCTGTCAGTTTTCTGAAGCCATCCCAAGTTTTCTTGAGCTGCCAGAGGTGGGTTAAGGAGCAACACACCTTGGGCAACCCAAGGTCATTCACAGCAGACCAGAGAGAAGCAGGTATGTGGGAGCAATTTCATCATTAAAATGCTGAAGCTGCTCACTCCTGGAAACGGAAGCTCTGGCTTCTCTGGAGCTCTTTGGTTTCCCATCATCAGTCAGGTGGCTGGTTAGGAAGCCAGGAGGTCAAGCTGGCAAGAAGCAACTCAGGAGCCCACCAAAACTTGACATACCCTGGGGGATCATGCTCGTTTCAGAGAATAAATACTCCATAAGGATAAAACATAATGTGGGGGAAAAAAAAAAAAAAAATCTGAGAAGTTTTATTGAGTCAGAAACAATTGCCCCATTTGATCCTAGAAGGAAAAAAACCCAAACAAATGAACATGTTTTTAGGAATACGTTGTTATTAGTGGTTTTCTCGGGCTGCTGTGCCCTCTTATGGCTGCAGTCCCTGACTGAGGCATCCAGATTTTCTCACTCCCTAAACATGTAGGCAAACCAGTCCCTGGAGCCCCTTATCCTTTCAAGGTATGGGATGAAAACCACATCAAACCATTAAGTAAACAATTCTTTTCAAGACAGACCATTCCCAGTCCCTTCTTCTAATTTTTGCAGATCCCTTCTGCTCTCTGAGTCCTGGGAATTCACCTCGTCCTCGACAGATGACTGGAGAAGGTGGGAGGATAAACTCCTTTCCCTTTTCTTCCCTCCAAGCAGTATCTCTCTCTTCTTCCTTTCTCAAGCTAGCTGCAAATCCTCACCTGGTTAACTGGGTCTCCCTAAGATATGCAATTCCTATAATAATTCAGGACCTCCATAACATCCTTCTGCCAAAGCACGCCGCAAGAAAGTATGGGATAAAGGCAATGAAATTCAGGGAGGAAACCATGAAAAACAGTCTAAGTAAATAAAGACTCGTTTAAACTTAATGTATGAAATTACACAACCAGATCAGGACTAAAATCACTTCCAAATCACCTCTACATTTTGACAGAAGGAAAAAAAAAAACCAACAAAACACAACACACAAACCCAAAACCAGTGAGATCAGAATACCAGTCACCCGAATGTGACCAATGCAGTCATACTGATGGAAGAATGAAATATAGTAAAATTGGAATCAGCCTATAGGCAAATGAAAAAACAGATGCCTCAACCACAGGATCCCTCTGGATTAAAAGTTGCCAGGGACATTTTAAGGCTGATTACAAAAGCTGCGAGGGCAAACACATGGCAATAATCACGGGAGACTTCGGTTACTCCCATGCAAACCAGAAAGTGACACAGTGGGGCATGAGGCAAAAAGTGAATTGCTTGTTTATTTTTCACATGGTACAAATGACTGCCTCATGCAGCAACCAGTCAGAGCTCGGACAGAAGGAGCAGCATTTCTTGACCTAGTTCCAAGCAATCCACAGGACTCAGTTCAAAATTTATTGCAAAGGGTCTCCCCAATTGCTAATGATCATAGTATAACCAAATTCAAGATCCTTGTAGGAATAAGGGGAGAAAAATCCTACTCCAATATCACTTAAGAAACTACATAAAAGTGGGAGAGGTTAGTCAAAGGAAAACAAGGTAGTTGCTAAAAGGATAAAGCACCTGAAGCCAGCTAGAAGACTATCTAAAATATTTTACCAGGGTTTCAGAGTAAATGTGTACCACCTCTTTAACAGTTTCAAACAAGACAAAAAAAGAATCTAGCATTGTTAAATGTCAGACTAAAGGAGGCTCTTACAAGTAGAAAGACATTATTCAGAAGTGGAGGTCATGTTCAAGTGAAGAAAATAAAAAGGGCACAGAAGTTTACATGTTAAATGCAAAAACATAATAAAACAGAAAACATTTTGAAGAACAACTTGCTACAGGCATCCTAATTAAATCACAAAAATCTTGCGAACACAGAAGCAGCAAGAGCTTTGTCAGAGTTCATGTGACTAATACATGACAGAGGTGTAGAAGGAGAGTTCAAGGCTGTATCAGAAAAACTAAATGAATTATCTAAGTTGGTGTTCGTAAAAGAAAAGTTCAGAAAGGTTTTACGTGTGAAGCAAGCTTGAAATCTCCAACTGAGGTGCCAGTGGTGGGGGACTAGAGTAGGTCAATAAAACAGTAGCAAATCTCTAAGACCAGATGCCGTTCACCCGGCAGTGCTAGAGGAACTAATATACAAAATCCTAAGTACGTGATTTATCACTTCAATGGCCTCAAAGGGCTCCCAGCCCAGAAAAAATGGAAGGCTGCACAGATGACAAGACTTATTAAATAGATCTCGGGAGCAAGGAAATACAGGATACTACAGACTATTAGTTAGGTTTCTATGTCAGGTAGATTGGTTGCAACTTTAGTAGTAGATATACCCATAAATATCTCATAACAGAGAAGAAACAAGCAGTTTGTATAGAGGGCTGTGATACCTCCTAGATGCACTGCAGTTCTTTGACGACACCAATAAACATGTGAATAGGATGATTAATTCGATAGATGTGGATTCCCAAAAAGCCTTTAACAGATTGAAGAGACACATAAAGAAGCTAAGTTGTCATGGAAAAAGGAGAAAGGTTCTCTCAGGAATTAATATATAATTAGTAATTTATTTTTTTTTAAAGAAAGAAAAGCTGAAACGAACAGCCACTCTCAAAGGAGAAGGATCTGCTCTGTGATCTCTGTTTCTCAACCTATCCATAACAGATCTATAGCAGAGGCTGAATAGTGAGTAAAGGTTATTTATAACATGAAATTTCTCAGCATCATATAAATTCAAGTGTACTGCACAGTTACAGAAAGATTGCTGCCTGACTGAACAATAAGATGTTAGATAGTTGTCCAGACCATTAAACATAAAGTAACATATGTCATAACTTTAACTATACAGGCCAAATGATGGGCTCTACACTAATTATCATTCAATAAAGATCTAGGAAAGAAGCTGGGAATATGTGATAAAAGTAGACTTTTAAGAATATTAATTTATTAGAACCTATGAAATTTATAGGAAAAGAATAGAGAAATTAGAAATATAAAACATCACTATCAGTATGTTTATAGTGGTATAAACTTGTGGTGGGTTTGTGGGTTGATTGATGCAGACAGGGCTGGTCACTGAAAGGAGATATATTAGAACATAAAAGGTACAAAAAAAAAGCAATAGGATAGGAGAAAGTATAGAAAAATTTCTCCATGAGGGAAAAAATATGAAGCAAGCCAGGTCTCTTCAGCCCAGAAAATAGACAGTAAGTGACAGATAGGAAGGATCTGCAATTTCTGAAGGGCATGGAGAACGTGAACAGAGAAATGTTAAACATGACACGATGCCATCAAGCAACAGATTTATCGCAAGCTGCTGCTGTCCTTGTTCACACAGCAGATGACAGAACTGTGGAACTCTTTGCCACGTAGTATGATGGAGACTAAAAGCAAAAGGGTCCCAAGAGCAAATCAGAACACCACACAGAGGAGAAGTCCATAAAAGACACTTAAAGACAACGATAAAGGAGCCTTCAGCTCAAGAAGGACTTCAGTCACAGATTGCCAGAAGCTATGAAAATAAAATACAGGAAAGTGCTGCTGGTTAACTCTCCTACCAGTATATCCTCCCCTGGGCACCCGACACCAGCCATCATCAGGGAGAGGGCACTCGTCTCACTAAACCTTTCCACTGACCCAGTGTAACAGTATTTATGCTGAATAACTGGTTCTCATTAACATTTGTGCAGCAGGGTTTTTTTTCCACTGATGTTGTCCCTGCACATGACCCAGACCGGTTGCACAGTTAGTCAGTGCAGAAACGTGGCACATTTTCAGCTCTCTGCTTAGTGATTCTGGTCAGGTGCAAGTAAAAGTCGTTTTCCAAACAATCACATGGAGTGAACAGGACCACACAAAGTATCCCTGAAGGAGCTACTGAAACACAGGGATGAGAAAGGCTGAGAAGAAATGAAAATAGGATACAATCAGACATCAATCAGGCCCTTGCGAGCATATTTTTCATCCACTGTCTTTCCAATTCTCACATTTGGTTGATAGCATTTCACATGGCTTAGGCCATGTTGAGCGGGCACTGGGAAACACCAAGCCTGACTTAGGCCCAATCATGAAATTACAGATGCTCTGACGAATTGTATACAGACCCTCCAAATATTGCGTACTGCCACTTTCAGGTAAGGCAGGAGTATGATTAAACCAGTTTTCTTCAGTGCTTCTATAGTTTTTTTCCTTTTTTTTTTTTTTTAATCTCAGCTGCTCTATTAATTACCAGATAACTTGTTCTGCATCTCCTTTTTACAGCTTGACAAATGGAGCTTCCCAAAGAGACCACAGTAGTAATGGTTTCTCATTGCAATGCATTGCATCGCACACACTATATTAAAAAAAAGTGATACAAAAAATATTGGATATTACTACAGGCAGTGCCTTGACACTGCTTTAGTGACAAAGTGAATACCAATGTGGAAAATACTAGCCATAAGTTATCACTTAAACATTATCTCTTCAAGTTAAATTATGAACACAGGAAAGGCTCACAGTCAGTTACAGTAGATTTATACTTGCTGGCACCACAAATGATGTCAACTTTTCAACAAAATGTCCACCACAGCAACACACTGCAAGAAATAATCCATTTCAATTAGCAACAATGACTTTTGTTTTAGAAGAGGCAGAATTTCTACTGTTTGAGTTGCAGGGTATCTTGGCTTGGAAGTAAGGGCTCACAGGTCATGGCATCTCTAATTCTGCCAACCCCAAAAGATTGCAATAGAGGTTTCTACATTCCTGGTGTGAAGCCTGATTTGTATTTGTAACATCTTTCAGAGCCATTGGAAAGGCACAATCTAAATGCAAATTAATCTGATAGTACTTTTGGACTGTTCCAGAGTCTTATCTATGTAAACAACTGGATTTTTTTTAATAGGGTTTTGAAGTTGCTCGTGAAGATAAAAATCTCTGTAAATGAACAGACCCCACCACCGATAAATTTTACTAAAGGAAAATTTGCAGCCGCCTTTTTGGAAACATTCCTAAGGCAGTATGTCATGCAGTAGGAAATCCATTCTGGATAATGCTATAAAATTGCTCACCTTAATTCATATGCCAAATTCTTCTCTATTGAATAACAATTTATGGTATACTCCAGCCTCTGCCAGAAACTTCTGAATGAAAGCCACAGCTGTGTCTGTTATTGGGCAGAAACTACTGTTATTGACAGAAACTACAGAAATGCTTGGATGCATTTATTCAGTCTATCAATTAATTCCCTGTAAGTTTCAGTAACTATCTGGACACTGGTTTGGGGTTTTTTGGGGGTGGGTTGTTTGTTTTTTGAGTGATCTGCAAGGGCTATACCTGGGGACAGGCATACTTTCCACCCAGGCAACAAATGTGGGAGCAAAATGAAACACTTGATCGAAAGGTTTTTCCTGGAACTGCGAAGGGACTGTGTGCTGGAGGACATCTAGAGAGCCAGTACGTTGCGAACAGCCTCTCTGGCAGCTCTGTGCGCGGCTGAGCACACCAGCTTTCCTGTAGAGCACTTTGTGTAAGGCAGCAGCAGATTGACCTGGAGCTTACTGCTTTCTGGGCCATTCTCAGAAGTGCACGGAGTGGAGCATGTTCACTACGGATGCTGCGGATATAACTCAAGAGCAGTATCTCACAGCTCTCATTTAGTAAACTAAGCGGTACCCTACCTTGTTATGGAGCAAGATTCCTCCTCTGTAAAAATCCAATAATGACTAGCCACAAAACATCAAGAGAAAAATCAAAACACTGAAAAATTTTCAGATGCATATCTGCCAGAAAAACATCAGGCAAATCTCAAATTATTTCAGGCCAGCAATAGAGACCACAGAAATTCAAATTACACCAAAAGCAGAATGTCTAAGAAATTTATCTTACTTTTCAGATTATTCATTGCCCTGCTTAAATATTTGCCTAAAAAAAGTCAGCTGTCACCTTTGCCTTTGCTCAGCTCCATAGATCACATCTACTGCAAGCTGCATAAACAGAGGTAGACCGAACAGCCAGAAGTAACCTCAGTTAGGCTATTTTAAAGAAAAAAGCAAAAGCAGAATGTGGCTTATTCAAAGACACAAGGCATTCATGTTGGCATTTGAACCTGAAAGTGTTAAATCTTTAGTCCTGAATAAAGCAGGGATAGATCAAGTCACTCTGAGAATATGCTATCAGGTCTTTCAAGAAAGACACTTTTATTTTTAAGCAAAGGCTGGGGCTGATTTGATCATATGATCTGGGCTTCACAGCAATTACCAACATATGAATCCAGCTTTGATTAAAGAGCAGATCAAACACGTCACAGAGAGATTTCAAACAGTTCATCGTATGTCCCTGATTAATCACTCCTACCATTTCTTGTGTTTGGGGAAACAGTCGGGAGCTCCAAACACTTACAGGAAGGGTGCAAAGTGCGTGCCAAAGGGAAGGCGGCAGTGCCGCGGCGAGATGCGGCGGCCCTCGGGCTGGTCCCTCTCCTCACGCGCCAGCCCTGGCCCACCCCGGGCAGCAGCCGCAGCGGTAGCTCAGACCTCTCCGTGCTCGCCGAGACCCTGCTCGCCCCACGCTTATCACCGCATTGGAAGAGGACACTTCCATGCTTCATCTCCTGAGCACTTTTGTCTCAAGTGCATTGCACACGATACAGGCCTGACCAGAGGAAAATAAAGAAGAAGAATAAACCTAAAACAGTAGTGCCACTGCCACCACTCCACTGATTGATTTAAAGGAGCTATATTGCTCAAGAGGATGGCCCAGGCTAGAGGATGGCCCGGAGGCTGCAATTACGGAGCCTTCAAGACCCAAAAAGCTCCCTCCCTCCTCCTTCAGGAGCTGGGAATCTGAACCATTTCCAGCTGTTTATGCACCACACTTGGCACTTCTCTTCCGTGCACTCGAAGGCAATGTGCCTGCTCAACATGTACCACCATCCCAGAAAAAACCCACCATAGCATGCAATATCCACCCTTGGAGGCTTTCAAGACCACATTCCCGAGCAGCCTGGACTGATTTCAGAGCTGACCTGGCTTCAAGCAGGAGGCTGGAGTTGAGACCGACCTGAATTATCGTATGACCGTAGGCCTAACTGCAGACAGCTTCTATCATCACTTTTACTGACTCTATAAAAACAAAACTAAGAGGAGCCTTACAAAACTTCCACCAGGCTACCTTCAGGTTTGTTTTGTTAATGAAGACAAATTTGCAGAGTGAGGCTGGCAATCCAGCATCGTTCACCTCTTATTGAAATTAACTATTGCAGCTTAATACCTGAAATTTGAAGTAATCGTGTAGCATTATCCAGGCTTCTTCCAGGGAATGTTACCAGGATCAATTAAAGGCTACATTAAGTTTCCCTGACAAAATATGGGAAGAGATTCCCTGAAGCCAGAGTGATTTATTTTTTTTTAAAGGATTTTATTGAAGCCAGGATTTCAATTGTCTTCTGAAGTGTTGCGTGATCATTTTGCAGGCTTTAGTTCCTTCTCCCTCTTCCCCACCCCTGAGTAGAGAAAAATTAGTGAAGAAGAATTTCTGGTTTACATACCAAGCTTCTCATAAGCTTTCCATTATGACTTCAGCTCAGACCTCAGAATTCAAAACTCATTCTTTGGGGATGAAACTGGATAGATATGAAGCCCGCAGTCACTTGGAATACTTTCGGCACAGAGCTGGTGAGAACCCCAGTTATCCCATACCCACATGTACACTCCCTCTCTCGATACCCATGCGTCTGAATCAAAACTCACATCCAGTTTGTCCCAGAACATTAGGAAAGGTTAATCTCTATTAATGAGCACCCAATTTTGCAATCCTTGTTCACAGAAACAGCAGAATGGCTGAGATTACTGGAACCAAAACAAAAAGGATAGAATCATATAGAGAAAAAAAAAAGTGTGGCATAGATAGCAAGCCATGTGCTTTTACAAATTCCAATCAAACACAGGTGTAAAGCCTTTCAATAGAATTGAGAGGAATATAGCTACAGCTAACAAAAATAAGCAGTTATGCCTGTTTTACAGTAGATGCTGCATGACACTACAAACTTGGTGAAATTCATTAAAATATTTTTTTTAAAAAACTGAACAAACAGAATAAATCATACTTCTAAACAACCAGAAAGAGTAAATTCAAAATGTATGTTAGACAGCACATTTCAGCTAAACATTCAGGTTTTTTGGGATATAGACTACCACTAATTCTTATAAACCTGGAGGTTCTACCTACATAAGACTGACTGATCATTTGCTGTTGACTACACTGTTGCATTTAAGTTTTCTTTCAGGAAAAAAGATGCCTCAGCATCACTAGTCATCCACAGAGCAGAGCTATCAAACCAGGTGAACACAACTGGTGAAGGATGCTAATCAGTTTCCCAGCATTCTAAAATCTGCACTGGCATCATTGACTAAGATACCTGAAAAACAGGGTAAAGCCTCTAACATGGAAGGGCTTTGCTGTGCATGGAAGCATGTGAAAAGAGACAACACACCACCAATCATTTCCTCAACACAGCTTTATAAAAATACGTTTAGTTCCCAGACTCATGTATAGTCAAGTTCCCTTCCAGTGGGGACTGGCAGGAGGATGAGTGACCTGGGTGATACTGGTAAGGGTCTAGATTTTGGCTGAAGCAAAATAAGGATTTTTGGGTGCGCACCTGCACTCTAAGATCTCACCACTTCAGTTCAGCCAACAAAACAAGAGATATGAAAGAAGTAAAAGATCTGCTGGTATTTTAATTAAGCTGATGAGTCAGGCATTTTCTGGTGTAATTGTAGGCTGACCAGAACTGTTTGCAAGAGGCTTTCCAGCTGCTTCAGGCTGCCTAACCTGTTTGTGGCATTTATAATGATTTCTATCCACTCAAAAGAAAACCAAAAAAGCCACACAAAAATCTGTTTTGCAGAAATGAATCTCAAGGAACACTTCATAAAAGGAAATCCACCAGTTTTAGTAGTTTGTGAGTTTGTTACAAGTATGTTACTGTATTGCTGCTATCTCCTGGATTATTTCCTGCTGTCCACCTCCAAAGCTGTGATGTTGCAAACTAAAAAGGAAAAAAAAAAAAAAAGAAAAAACCTCTGGTGACCTAAAATGCCCCCAAATATCCTTAGGTTTTCAAAACCCAATTCCAAATTTAAAATTATTCTCTAAATGTCTCCAAAGCTTGAATCTTTTTGCTTTCCATGGATTCCATCTAAGCTTTTAGTGACTTTTTATTGCCCTTTCCCAAAATCTCTCAGGACCCTATAAACACATAGCATTTCCAAAGCACCTGCATGTCACTGGACCAAACCCCGAAGTTCTTGCTGCTCTTCCTTGCCCAAAACAAGCTGTCTAAAAAGGAGCTTTGTTCAAACAGGGACCGAAGAGGAACCTGTGACTTCAGCCCACCCAGCAGCCCCTCTGCTCCCAGCAGACAGGCAGCGCAGCTGTCAGCTTTCCAGATCTGTGGTCCGAGATCTGTAGCTCCCAGGCTACATATCTCAACCCTCAGTCCATTTTCCTAGAAGAGATGAGAGCGCCTGGGAGATAACATCACTTGAAAAATGCCTAAAATTATTCCTCCACCCAGAGGATTTATTTGAACTGATAATGATATGTTTTCTTTCTACACTGTTGCAGTAATCTGTTTCTGCAATGCAGTCATCTCAGCTTTAAAGTCCTCTCGGAGCAACAGCAGCCCACCTTCAAACCTGTAACTGTTTATCCTTATTGGCATACCATTTTGTCGATTCACCTCCATTATCACATGCATCTTGATTTCAGTTTCCCCTCACAGATCAAACATGTTTTATTCTCAGGCAGAAGAAGGATTTCTTAATGCTTCTCTTGCTCAAAACACAGCTGTAACGTCACCATGTCTCGAGTATGCCATGAACGGGGAACCTCTCTCAGACCGTGGAGCTGAGCCGAGATCGGGGCCGCGGCAGCAGCCAATTCCTCATGCTCCAATTATCAGCTACTCAACATTTTCACTCTGGTAAGTCTCTAACTCAAGAGCTTATGAAACGAGAAGTTTGTTGCAGCACAGACATTAACGAGCCCTCTTTTAAAGAATACATTTGTAACTATCACAAGGAAGCTTAATTAACAACATCCTTCTGTAGTCTTTTGCAAATCACCCCTCTAATTTAAATTTTACGTTAAAGAACATCTTCACTTTTATGGTTCTGTTAGTAAACTACAGAAAGATGCCTGATTGCATGGTAATTAAGAGAGACAGTGACATTTTAGTGTACCTTGTAATATGGTACTGTTGTATATCATTTGTAAAGTTCCATCAGATTTTCCATAGATAAAAAAATCTGTTTCAAAAAAGAATGTAAGCAAAGATTTTAATCAAAGCTGAGTGATACTGAAATTCTGTTGAATGACCCTCTCTGTTTATGCTTTCGGCAGATGAAAACACTCAGAGGAAAAGTGTAAAGTGACATCTGAGCCACATTTTTTTTGTCCATTTATTGGTGAAGCAGATATATAATGATTCTAATGAATAAACATAATAAACACGTTTCTGACACTTCATGAAAATTTGTAACATTAGAAAACCTATGTATTGGCAATTATGCCCGCCTTTCCTAAGTCATAGCCGATTTGTTGGTAAGGTCCACCTCTGCTCTCCACGTTGCTCGAGGACACAGATCACGAGTGGGGGCTGAGGTGGGGGGAAATGGAAATTAAGCCTCTGTGCCTAATAGAGAGACCCTCCAGAAGGCGAGATTAACAGCATGGGCTTATTTTAGACATTTTGAATCAACTCCTTGGGCAATCTCATTTTCCAACAAGGGCAGGAGAAACCACAGACTACTCTCCCTGGGCTGAAGCCATGTCTTCTATAAATACCCATCGAGGTACTTAGCTGAGTCTGGGACCAACTTTTCTCTTCAACTTAGCACTATAATACCTCAACATTTTCCAACTACATAAGAGAAGATAGTCTTATTTTAATATCATACAAATCCAGGGAAATCTTGGCAGTATCTTCAGCGCAAGGAGAAAGGGACATATATCAGACAGTGACAATATAACCTAGGTTATTTCCCATATGGGGGTGAAACCTCAAAGTAAACCATATAGGTGCACCGGCATATTTAAGCTACTATACCTGTAGGGCATTATTAACAAAACTTTAAAGAAAATTTATGCAATTTTACTGCAATTTCCTTTTTGTCCAACACTCGTTTCCAAAGCTTTTGAAATATATTGTGTTCAATTAAATTCTTTACCATCTTGCCCCTTAAAATTAACTAGGACTGAATTTTCACTGTGTTATGCCTGGCCCTAGATTTAATTACCTGCACTTAGAATATTAGACATCATGCTGATTTCTGTCGAGAGGAAGTGACCTAGGATCATTGGAAACATATGAAGTTCATTTTAAGATGAAGCAATAATTTACATTAAAGGATGTAAAAGGTCTTAACCTCCAGTCCCTCAACATACTGCAGCAAAAAGCTCTTTTTTTTTTTTTTTAATTAAAACAAACATCTGCAATGCATTTTTTTCTCCCCAAAGTCACTTAACAGTCTTTAAAACAAAAGTCTCCCTGGCTAAATGGCTGTCCATGAGCATACACACAAGCAGCATCACCCAACTTGGCTGGCTGGCTTTGCTGGTTGTTTGAGGCATTAGGTTTCCCTTGGGTTACAGTCATTCAGCATGCTCCTGAAGCACAATCTTTATTCCTGTTAATGTTTCATTTAAAAAATAAAAAATAAAAAGTGGTCAGTCTCACAGACAAACTTTCCCTAGCATGAAGCCTTTCCAGAGCTTCATATCCCTTGAAATTCACTGCTAAAAATGTCTGACAGTTTACTGAAGCACAGCTAGAGATTTGGTTGGCAGTTGCTAGTTCATACAAATACGGTACCTGCTTCAAAAAAAAAAAAAAAAAAAAAGAAATGGAAAGAAATGGCTGCAGCTATCACAGTAATTATTTAGCGCTTGTCAGAGACTGTTTTGGTTGACTTTAGGGAAATAGCATAAGTTGTTTACTCAGAATAGGAATTTTAGAAGTGCTTCAGGAAATGAATGTCTGACTCGTATATCAATCTTGTCCACTCATTATCGTCTAACTAAAAGCAGAGTTAATTAGGCTTTCCATTAAACGCACTCTTTCTGGAATTTACACACCACTAACTCAGTAAGATTGCAAGGGCTGATCCTGACAATGCTATAACCTTTCCTAAAATAACAAAATGAACTTTAAAGGCAGAGGCAATTGCATTTTGCCTTTGAATTATCAGGCCAGGATGTTATAGCATGGATGATTACTGCAGGCAGATCTGTCAGCCTAAAGCAGAGGGAGTAAACTCTGCCTTGCAAACACTGCTGGCCTCCACTGAGAACGCCTGCTGCCACCTCTGCAACAAGAAAATCTGAAGCAAGTTAGCATTGGAAGTACTGTAAAAAGACTCCAACAATACCAGATCTCAAACAACATAAACCTTAAGAGATTAACACCGGCACCTTAATTTGGCCTTGCAAATATCTGACTAGATGGCACAGGAACAAGTCATCACAAGTGCTACTGTGAGAGATACCTCATTATCACAGAAGAAAAATTCTAATTTGATTTGGACAGTTGCAAAATTTCTGGTATTTCCTGATTTTACTTGGTCAGAGAAACAAAAATACAAGGACCTGCAACTATATTGGACATTGACTGCTAAAGACTGCAGTTTGTCAACATCAAGGTTTTTTCCTCCATCTCAATATCCAGAATTCCTGGCCCCTTATCCCCTTTCTCCTTAATCTGGCTCCCCTGCCTCAGACCTCTGCTCCTCCATTGCTCTCCTTACCACAGCCCCACGTTCCCCAACCCCCGGCTGGCGATTGCTAGTTCACAGAAACACGGTGCCTGCCTCTTGAAAAAATAAAGGTTAAAAATCACCAGCTGACCCCCTCTGCCCACAGTATCCCACCCTGGCAATGATATTCCCATGGCAAAGCAAATTTCCTCCTGACCACAAAGACTGCATCTGGAGCTACAAAAAGGAGGTTTTAGCAATGCTGGTTCTTTTCTGCCGCTCAGCATATGGAAGGAGATGGCCAAACACCTGGGGCCTCTCCTACCTCTTGAGAGCTTCACGGGCTTCTGCTGAGCCCCTCTGTGCACCGACCCGGGGGCAGCAGCTGCTCATGGTGGCTCCTGGCCGTGCAGGTACGTGACCACGTGCCAGGGCAAAGACGAACGGGCCAAACGTGTTACCTTACCCATAAAGTGTGATGGGCCAAAAAAATTAAGAGCAACTTGCAATTCAGTGATAGGCTAACCATTAAACAGTATCTCTGGACGGCCATTTCCACCCACAACAGAGGTATGTGAAACACGGTGGTTTAAATTTGAAGGAGTCCATGCTCAGTTTCCATGAATTTGTTCTGCATTCAAAGTTTTGAAGAAGAGCCCAGCAGGGACCACTGACAACTTTTTTCAATGCTTTCGTGTGATTTCTAAGCAAACTAATCTGACACGGTTTCTACCAAAAGCCACCTGTCATCTCCAAATGCAGTTCGGGCTATTCTCCAAACTCTTCCAGACTTGCAAATTTCTCTCCAAGTCTGCTGCAAGTGCCAGCCTTTACCAAGTTTCTTGCTGTCTTGGCTGAGAAAGATTATACAAGCAAGCAAAAATCATTTCAAAAGAACAATTTATGTTCAGTCCACGGTTTGGGCAAAGTTTCACGTCAGCTCTTCATTTTACCTCCACCGGTTCCCACGTTGCAGTTTACAATGTAAACCTGAACCAAGGAATGCTCTCGGAACAGCTACAGCCGGTCTGGACACACAATGCCAAAAACCAGGCTGAGAGATTTGTTTGTTCAAGAGCACTGACCAAGCACCTTTACCATGTGTTAAATACAGGTTATTTGAAAGCTAAATTGGGCTTAGTATTACCTTTTATGTTTTATGGGTTGTGGAAATTTTCCCTGCTTAATTACCAAAGCATTTTATGGCCTTCTACAATCCCCAGGAAAAGAAGGACAGAAGAGAAAGGTGGGGGAGGCAGCCTGATCCGCCAAGGCGTCCGGATGGAAGCCTGACCTCCAGAGCTCCCAGGGAGCAAGAAAGAGACCGCCTTCTCCAGGCGGGCTGGAGGCTTTGAAATTGGAAGCCAAGAGGCAACAGCCGTAGTCATTTGCTTGGCAGGGGCATGTCGCGGCCCAGACGACGCGCCGAACGCGGCTCCTCGGAGAGGGCAGCCGAGGGCTGCTGCGCACCCCAGGTCCCACGACAGGCAGCTCCTCTGCTGGGGGACGCTCATGGAGGGCAGGGGAACAAGCAGGGTGGCCCCAGGCCTCCACCGCGTCTACCCACCCGGAGCTGACCAGCGAAACAGAGAGGCCTGGCTTTTACATCAGCCTGACTGGACTGCTAAGCACTGAAGAGGAAAAAGCAATTTACAGCCCAAGGTTTTCTTCCTTCAATAACCACGGCAAACAATTCCAAAAGGTGTAGTTCCTTCATGGCCCCCGTGAGCTGGGCTGAGCTGGCAGAGGGTCTGCAGAGCCTCTAGACCCACCAGTGGCCAATGTCATGGTGGCAGAGAAGTGAACCAGGCTCTGTTAGAGCATCAGCCACTACCTGGGCAACCTGCTTCCTTTTTTGTGCCCTCGCCCATTCCCCGCCTCTCCTGTGATCTGATGGCAAAGGAAGATCCCCTCCTCTTGCGTTTGCACCATGAGGCTACCAAGCTCTCCACTTACTAATACTCCAGAATCAAATAATCAAAGAATAAATTCTTCTAAAACTGGTCCAGATCCCTTCTCCACTCGTGGATTCCATTGGGAATTGGATACCTAAGCTTCTTGGAAATCCTGCTAGGAGTTTAACTGGATGTCATATAATTAAAGCTCCTTAAAAACAATATGACCTTACTAGGCTGTCCTTTGAAGATTTTGGCATTCAGTAGTGAGAACTATGAAAGATTTTACAGTGAGCCATAAATTAATTTCCAAGTTACAGTAATAAGGGAGTGTCACATTTATTCAGACTGCTTCCTTCCTTTCACTATCAGATGAAGGTAAAAACTGAGCACTATAAATAATCTAGGCACACTTGCCAGCACCCAAGGCTAGCCCAGATTTTCAAAGGCTATCACAAGCTATTCAATGAGCTTCCTAATGCTGTTAGACAACTGCCAACTCAATAGTTTGAAAAGCACATGTTTGCCTAAGCACAATTTTTTCTTCCACAACACATCTGAGCAAACCGTGACTCAGACACATGCACAAAGTGCTGGTGTCCATTCACATATGACAATGATATGGCAATTGTATTGCAGCCAGTTCACCCTCCAATGTACATAACGTACGAATTTTGCATGCAAGGTGTAGGATTTTACATGTTAGAACGCGGCCACAGAAAAGTGCAATTTTAGACACTAGGTACTAGATGCAGTTGTGTATCATCAAGAACAAAAATCAAGAGCTTAATTAATACCCTCTGTACTCGCATTTCCCTACGTATGTCTGGCTTGTATCAGCCATTAGATGGTTCAAAATAAGTGTGCTGTATACACTGCATCCTCTCCTACCCTGGTCCAGCACTCCAAGCCAAGAAATCAAAGTGGCAGCAAGACATTTACATTTTGGCTTCACAGCAAAGATAGCCCACCGCTCTGTGAGATCCAAATTAAAAAAGAAGGCATTGTCATGGTGGTGGGAGTCACAGGGAATACAGCGGAGGAAGAAAAGCTAGACAGGAAAGCAATTGTAAACATTAATCTGAAGATGAGGTATGGTGCTTCTAATAAATCATGCAGGTGACAATCCGGCAGAATTTGGGTAAAGAGATCTTCAAAACACCCTCTTAATTTTCACAAGCTATTTATATTCTCTGAAGACTCTGCCACTCCTGAGAAGGGATATCTGATTTTTGTACCTCTGCCTAGCTCTAGGCTTTTCCCATCACTTTCCTCCCACCGGTCTTCAGTCAGGAGTGACAGACATTTTCTAACAGGGCAAGGAAACAAAGGGATAGTAGGAAAGGAAGGGGAAGAGTCAAATCCTTTAGGGTCTTTACTCCAGCTACAAAGCCCTCAGTTTAATGCACAGTCCCACTGAACTCAGGGAGACTTTTTATAAGGCAATGACAAAGGATTAAACCCTGTATCCAGCATCACATCAGCAGGACAGAAATCATCCATCAAAACTGAGACCTAATGGCAAAGGACCTTACACTCAAACTTCCTCGTGAACACCTCACCTACATTTAGGCAGCTCTAAGTTAGATAACATTTAAGTTGAAAATAGTAATAGAAGACTCAGCCCACTGACTACAGGTGCTTCACCCAGCACAGCCACTCTTTCTTCCTACTGACAACCTACAGAGTCAGGACATGGCCCTGATGAAAGAAGCCAGCCTGTGCTCCATGTCTTGTAGTGATGTGCCTTAGCAAGTCGGATTTACCAGTCTGCACCCTTCTTCTCAGAAAAAATAGAGGTTATATCTATTAAAAAGCAGGCCTAGAAAGCTTCCCTCTTCCCTTCCTGATGAAAAGCAAAACCTTGGCAGCTAAAAATAGATAAAAATAAATAAAAATCTGGCAAAGTGAGAAATGACAGTAGAACAGAAAGATGAGATAAATTTAGGTTTCTGAAGATCAAGAGAGGAATAGGCATGCCAGGTATGGAGGCTACCTCAAAAAGCAGCTCCTGGAGATGGAGACTACGGGTCTAGACAGGGGAACTCAACCTGCAGCCCAGGTCTATTCAAGTACAGATAATAAGGCAGCAGAGTCCGAAGTCAGAATTTCTAGCTAATAATGCAGAGCCGCACACCAGCTTCAGGTCAAACATAAACAAGCATTTTTGCTAAACAGTAGCAAAAATGTGCTGGAATAAATTAAAAGACAAACTACTTCCAAGTTTGGCTACAACTATGTAGAAAAAAACCCCCACGAGTCATTTTTCTTCTGCACTGAAAAGTTTTGCGGCCTTTTGATTTGCCTAGTGTGGAAGGAAAAAAGTCTTTTAATTTAAAAGTTAATAACTTTCTCATATTTAATATGCTACAGTCTGCTTGCACTGAAGTTTATAGCTAATCTTATCTTTGCAATCTTGGCAAAAGGTATCTTAAGTTTTGGAGGCATGCTGCTTCTAATAATTCCTTAAGTTGTTGGTTCATTTTATGCACAATTTAAACAGCTGAATTATCATATCAAGGACAAACCATCATACTGTCCTTTTGCTCCAGTGTTTGTATTAGTTATTGATAACTTTGTGTACCATGAACAAATATTTGCTTTTGACTCTTAGATTACTTTTGTTTTAAACAGTGATGGTTTTGGTTGTATATAGCCAGTTCCTGTTCTGCAAGACATGATAAGCATCACCTGTCTTGAAAAGCAGTACCAGTAAGGCGGCTGCTGCGTGAACCATCTGCAGATGCTTCCACTGCACCCAGCTTCCACCGGAGAGCAAAGACGGGCATCTGCTCCTCTCCCGGGCGGTAGCGGCTGCTCACACAGCCCATGCTCAGCTCATCCCCCACCTCTCAGCCTCAAGTTTGCTAGTTTTATCAAGAGAAGCTAAGTGCTGAAGAAACCATGAATAGGAATATTTAACATTGGAATTAGGAACGTCTAGCATGTGGTGTTAGGAATACAAAGTTATCTTTTCTGTGATTCAGTCCCTAGAAAGTGAGGGTGAGCTCCTGTCCAGCTAAGGGCAGGATAACTTTCTTCCCGCCCGCTTTAAAGTCTCATTCAGATCTGTATTACTGCTGTAAAAGTCTTTTTACCTCAGCTGAAACTCGACAGCCGCCTCCACATCTTTGACTACAGACAGCCAATTACATGCAGTATATTTTAATTCATGATGCATGTTCAGAAATTATTTTTTCATTTGCCTCCACACGGTTTACATCGTTTTCAGTCCCAGTGCAGCTCTCCACTAACGGATCAGCAAGAGGCACAGGATGATGAAATACTCACTCGTGACAGCCAGCCAGGCAGGTCACAAAGCAATAACAACAAACCTTGTCAATGACGGGAAATAAAGTTTGCTGACTGCAATGGTCCTCTTTCCTTAGTCCAGACGAAGACCTAGGTCACCTGGTTCTTTGTAAGGGCCCCGGGTTGAGTGTGCAAGCATGGGCGACGGCAGGTAACAGAGACACAAACCACAGCGAAAGGGTGAAGGGAAGGAAAAGAGCACCCATGCAGAGGCTGCACAGCAGCAGGTACAGCACTGCGCATTTCAGTTGAATGGCGGTAACCCCCGACAAGTGTAGAACATACGTATGCACACACATAGCAATGCATACTTTGAGCTCCTATAGAGCTACAACACAATGAATAAACAGCACCAGTGGAAAGCCGTAAGATTGTCACCTAGATAAGCTGCATAAATCTAGTATTTCAGATCTCTGAAAATAGACTTTGGCTGTTTGATTTAACCATAAATCAGGATTCCTGTTAATCTGGTTTTAGAGTGGCCTTCCTGTGCAGGTTTGAGAGTCTCAAAGGAATACACTGTTCATTGATTTATATACCAGTCTTGCTGAAAAGCTGATTTACCATTGCTTTCTGCAAACAGTGGATTGCAGCTAGCTGGTTTCTCTGAATACGCAAAGCCTGTACTGTATATAAAGGTGGGAGAATTTGACAGTTTGCAGCTAAGTAAACCACACTGATCCCAGTGTATGCCTTGAGATTTACAGTGCACGCTATAATTTAGGCCCCAGTGCCAGCCCACAAAATACAGCCAAATAGGAAAGCGCTTTGTCATCTTTCCATACGTTGGAACTTCTTTCATTTATCCATTATTCCAAAGTCACTCTACCTAACAAAATGCACTTTGAAAAGCATTGCCAATGACATCTAGAAACATGTTCAAACTGAATTTGACAACAATCTCAACCAGTACATTTTAGGTCTTCAAGCAACCCTTGGGCTTTGAGAAGTTACCTTTACATTTCCAGCAACACTTACTTATTTTAGTAAGAGCCACTGCGTACAGTCACAATTAAAAGAGCCACAGCAGTGAGCGTAAGTTCCAAGAGGAGACCCAGCTGTCACCATACTACAGATATCAAGATAGCAGATATTTTTTTCTTTTTGCTGATGTTTAATTTGGCAAACTATAACTTAACAGATTCTTCATAGTGACTTTTCCTGCTTCTGGCAAGCATCGTGCACCTCATTGACCAGCTGAATAATGAGGAAAGATTATCTCCTTTGTAGAAAATTATGCCGTCAGTGTCACAATACTAAGACACCATCATTTATAACTACTTCTCTCCCTCCTCCTTTCATTTTGGCCTGGACACTAGGGCCTTTTATATCAAATTTCAAGCCATTTTTCATTTTAGGAGCTAATCTGTTTGGTTACTGAAGTGGAATGACAGAACACACCTGTGATCAAAGGGGAAGGTAGATGGAAAAAATATCGCCCGAGTTCATGTACATACTACATCCATTACCCTGACCTTGTAACACAGTGCTTCATATAGGTTTGGTCAATTATTAGACATTTTACAGTTATCTTCAGAAAAAAGAAACTATTGATCAAGTCTGGCATGCGCTTTGTTCTTTATTAATTTAAACTGTCCCAACTAATGGCTTGAGAGAGGTCAAATATCTCTTAAGAAAAAAGAAAAAAGAATCCCTCCTATATAAAGGAGCATATTCACTGATGTAAAACCCAGAAATTATCGTTCTTCAAGATGAAGCAAGACCACACCCTGCTACCCGAACCAACTGAGTTATCAGGACCCTCTTTAGAGTGAAGAAATCCCAGACTTAAGACCTGGCTTAAACTCATTGTTTTCAAGACCCAGATTAGGCTAATTCAGGGTTTTCCCCCAGGAGTAGTTTTAAGCGCCTGTTTTGTTCCAATGGGGAACAAAGAAAACCAAACTTTGAGTGCTGCAGCTTTTCCACAAAGACGGAACTTTTGTCACCCAGTCACTTTTAATTAACTTCACTTGCATCATGAGAGCATTGATACATGATGGGATTGTAAGACTTAGGAGACAAAGCTAAGGGCCACAATCCCAGCCTTGCCACTGTGTTAGCACTGCAAGCAGGGACAAGGCTGCTGGCATCACACTTTAATGAATGTTTCCCTAAAGGCTCATGGGTTTCTAAACCAATTTTAGGACTTCATTCTTTTTTTAAACTCAGTTCTCTAACTTGCCCAGGGAGCATGCTCAAACCAGGAAAGGGGGGAAGAAAGCAGTGTAGAAGGAGGAGTCACCTCTGAGCAGACTGTGAAGAACCTGGTTATCAGTTTATCTCTGGTACATGTTGCTGCTTCTGTCCTCTGTCTAATACCCAGATCATGTTCACCTTAACGTTTCACTGAATCAGAAGGAAATAAGAGAAGATCAAGAAAAAAAGCCGGCTGTATCTGCTCATTTACTTACTTACTTCATTTGCAATAATAAATTATTTGTGATATTGTCTTCCATTGCTATAGAGGCAACTACAGTGGAACAGAGGGTTATGCGAATTTAGCAAGTGGCAGAAGCTCAGTAAACTCCTTCAAGGGAGACAAATGAGTGGCCTGCTTATGTGGCCCACAACACCACCACCACAACAAAAAGAAAGAAAGAAAAATGAGGAAAAGCCTCCCTTTCCCCCCTCCTCCATCCACCCCTGCTGAATTATTTCCCATGGCTGAGTAAAGTCAAAATCATGTAGAAAATGGAGAATTTAGGAAACTGCCTCTAGATAAAAAACATTTGAATTTCAACATCACTTTTTCATCAGCTTTAATGATCACATTCACAATACAAGGCATCTGTCCAGAAGAAGCAGAAAAGTGGAAACACGTTATTTTGTAAATGTTGATTTGCCTGGAAAGTATAACCTTGCATTGTTACAAGACACATTTTCATTGCTTCAAAGATAAAGGAACCATTTTCTCATCTCTTGTCATAAGCTTTTTCCCTACTGGTATTTGGGCCTCCATCTCTCTTCCCCTGAAGGATGAACAGTAAAACACATTCATCGTTTTCTCTATAGGATTATAAAAAACAGGTGTTAAGAATTCCAGAGATGTTCATTGCAAACTCCTTATACCACCTCTATGAGCAGAAAATACGATCTTCCAGGAGCCGTCCTATTCCAGTGGCATGAAACCCTGGCTACCAGCACAAAAATGAACAATACGCAAGCCAAATAAAATGGCACTCCCCGTAGTAAACAACATCCATTTGCTCAAAGGCAATCTTGTCTCATTCTGGGAAATAGCTACCACTCCACAGCTCAGGAGAAGGTAGGCTGGTTGCACTGCCCTCTGATATGCCAGAAGAATATTTCCCCCAAAACAGCATGGAGGGCACCAACCCAGGCATCAGACAGCATCCGAAATTCTCAGTTCCCCTCTCTCACTGATCCGGTGCACAATGATGTCCATCTGCCATACAACTCATACCATATCTCCAGATTCAGGATTGGATTCTGCCCCAAGCAAACCCATGGAATTCCATGACTTTACAGAGAAGTGGAAAGGTGGAAAACATGAACTTTTGTCTGCTTTTTTTTGTGAACTAGAAAAAAATTCTCCGAATATCCCCTTAATGATAAGGTCAATGCACTTTGGAGACCATTTTTTTGCAATTGCAGAGGTGTCTGTAAACTGATAGCAGTTTATGTAAAATGACAAATTTGCATACTTTGATAGCACATTAATCAAATCTCTGCAAAAAACAGAGAAATAAATGAAACAGAGCTTTTGATATGGCAACAATTTTGCTTACTGATTTCTATTTTCACATGCTTTTCTATCTAGTTTTAGCTAAAGTCTGAAAAAATAGTGTAACTGGTTATTCTTTCAATACCTCCACCTTATTCAAAGTTAGGAAGCTTAGTCAAAATGCCCGAGCAATTCTGGAAAGGAAGAAAGAACCTCTAAGCACTCATCCCAAATCTTGCTGTGAAAGAAAACCCCCAGTCTGTCAAACTCAAATTTATCAGTAAGAGGTAAGCACCCATTTCAACAGTAGCAGGTGTTCGGGTGTGAAAAGAAGAGGTGGAAAGTCAAAAATGGGAGAAGAGAACCCACTTAAGCTCATAGTTCAGCAGCAGCCATGAACTACAGACCCTGCAATTACAAAACGGAACACAAAGACAATGAGCAAAGGCAGCCAACCCCAAAGGTGCCATAGCTCCTCGCAGCAGGCCAGCACTCACCTTTGCTGAAGTTTTCCAGCCAGCTTCATTCAGATTGGATTGAACCATACAGAGAAGGACCATTAGCCCCGAGGCACTTCATCTTTTCCTAAATGCTGGGTTTGGTTTTAACAAATAGGCATTTTCCAGCTATATGTTTTCACAAGGAATTCCCAACAAGCTGTTCTTAGAAGCAAGCCAATTTCCAGATGAGAGATCTAGATTAAATAGTTTGAAGGCATTTCTAAGAAACATTTGTTTCTTCCACACAAATTTCTAAGCCCTTCCCCAGCTACTTTTTGCTAATTTTCTACAGTTGTCTTGTTTGTCTGATTACCTTTTTTTTTTTTAAAGGAGCTAGAAAAATCACTGTCTCTTCAACCACAAAAGAAATGCAAAGGAAAAGACTACTTAACAACACAAAGGATGACTTTCTGATAGCAAAACAAAGATTACAAAGACTGAAAAATACCCTGGGCTTGCTGATGGAGGGGCTGTAAATGAAAGGATATGCAACTCACCTGACTTGTTTTGAGGTCAGAAAGAAGAAACATTCAAATTTCTAATGCTAGCACTACTCATAAGCATTAAAACCCTACCATGCTACCTGTAGAGAAACTCGAGCTTGTTCTTTTTATACTCCCAAGCTGACAAGAAACCCACAGCTGTGGTTAGCAGGGCACCAAGCCCAAGCTAATGAAGCCCAGCTGAGAAGCACAGCATGTTAGTTTAGGCCTGGTGCCATGCCAGTTTGCTATGCGGCTTCCAGTCAGCTCAGAGCAAAGACAGAGCAAGCTCACATCTCTTGCAAAAGATCACGTCGCCATTACTTTAGACAAATATGAAAACGTAACATAGGAGCTCTAAGCCTTCAGGTTTGTGGACATAGAGTAGTTAGAAACATCTCTGCCCTTGCAGGCAAACGAGCTGAGCTCCACCCCTTCGGTGGGTTACGCTCATTCCTGTTTCACCCCCCATGGAAATACATCCCAGTAGAAAACTACAAATGCTGCAGACAAAGATGCGGGGTTAAGAAAAATCAAAAAAAATTTCAGACATATATTTCACATAAGTGATCTAATGTTTCAGGTTGCTGAAAAAATCTGTAGAAACAAGAGAAATTAGCACGGTAAGGCTGCTAGTGCTGTCTCATGAGATCCTTGTATGGTACGTTGGGATGTGCTCAGGCTCTGAAATGTTCCCTGTAATGTGATGTTACAATATGCTCATGACATGTTTACAGCTGACTTCTCTAATAAGGTGTTTTAGGGGAGAGACCACTGCAGTTGAGACAAGGAACGGGAACTGAGAAAACACCTATCAACATTCACCCTTCGGAGGTTAATACCACCAGTCTGAAGTACTGAATTCTAGTTTGAAAGAATAAGCAATATCCTGCCATGTTTTTGACAGAAGACCTGTCTCCAGAGCTGTCATGATACTACACCACAATTTAAATTGCTACTGCTCTTCTGAAACCTTTCAGAAACTTTCTAAGATAGAACCTTGCAAAGCACAAGACAGATAAAAGTTGGTATCGATATCTAAATTATTATTACTGTCTCCTGTGGATAACTTTCTCCTTTGGCAATATAGCTTATGGCCTCTACGAAACACAAGATCTTTCATCCTTTTGCTTCAAACCAAAATTTAACAGCAGAGACTAAAATGTCTGTAAGTTACCGCAATTGCTTACATTTCACTGCTGTGGAAAGAGTCTGATTCACCCTTTACTGTCAGATTTGTATGGTGGCATCTCTCACACCTCTCATCCATGGAAGAAGAGCAAAGTAAAACTGCCAAGACCCACTGAATCTCTGAGGCAGTTGTCGAGTAAGCAGGTGTGCTGATCTCTAAATTGAGGCACATCAGGCTGTCTATCAACCTCTATATGGCAGTCTGAGGGTCATGAAGCTACCTCCACCAAACAAGGTGCAAGCAAAAAAAAAATATTTCTTTCTCAATGATCTTCCCTTGGATATCTACAACATTCAAATTTTCAGACCAATTCCCACTGTAGGTACAAGGCACAGAAGACACCTACAGAGAAGCGCAGTGGTAGTGTGACTGCACCTCCAAACGGGGTGCAGGAACCGGGCTCGGCCTCCCGTTCTGCCACAGACTCCTGCGCAAGAACAAATTCACGGAGCTCCTCTTCTCCCCTCAGTAAAGCGCAGAGCACAACCACACAAGTGTTCCCCATAGCTGGAAGTGTTAGGAGAAAAAAAAAAAAAATTATGTGCACACACTAGGTGTTAGGTATTTATGTAGTGATTTATTGTCACAGCATACGAATACAGCACAAGATTTAGAAACAATCTCAGAACCTATTCCTAAAGCCGTTAACTGGCAAACTCGTCTCACCTGCCAAATCCAGACCCCAAAACTAATTCATAAGCATTCAGTAACTTCCCTCTCCTCCTGGGGACTTACTGTAATTTTAGCATTGACTTCACTGCCTGCACGCGTATGCCTGAGATCAATCCATCTCATTCTCACAAAAACTTTGGTAAAGAAGGGGCTCAGATCTCTTATCTGGTATCAATCAAATGTCAAGAACTGTGACCTTTACACAGTCCCACAGATTGAGAGATATTCATGGGATTTGAAAAGCAAAGGCTTTGTTAATATTTTTTTAAGTTCACTAAGGTAAAAACACATTTGCTCTACGCAAAGCTGGAGTGACAGCAATGCACTGGACTTTCTTTGTATGCATTCTTCCCATGCCACCTATCTGTCCAATAAAAACAGTTAGGCCATAGCTCCGATCTCGTATATACTCGTTTTCACCAGGTAGAGTTATACTATTCAAGACTTCTGTCACAGTCAAGTGAAATCATAAATGGATTCCATCTCTGCTTTTCATATTTAAAAGAAGGGTGGGTAAAAGGGAACGAGTTTAAAAACATCAAAAGTTCCAGATCAGGATCTAACCTGAAAATTAAGGTCAGTTCTAAAAAGGCTAAAAAAAAAAAAAACCAAAAACCCTATAGCTTTGTATTTCTTCTTTAAGGTTAGATTGTACTGGTCTTCCTTATGAGGAAATGGGGAAAAAAAAAAAAATCTGTGAAATTTCCATTTTACTTTGGAAAAGTTTGTACCTTCCTTTCCTCTACTTTTCTCCTTTGCAAATTGTGAACTTGAAAGTTTTGGTATAGAAAATGGGTAAAATAATATGCTTTGTTCTACACAGAATCACATTTGTCCTAAATTAGTCTTTTTTATTGTAGAGTGGATATCTTTATTAAAACAATAAGATCCACAAACATACAAATTTGTAGTGAGAGACACCAGGTTTTTATTTTGTATACAATTCCGGAAGAAAAAAACAAAAGCGTGGAGACATTTTCTCCTCTGCAAACCTGTTTTCTGGCCCTTAACATCCATTTACTTTCTTCTACTAATTATGATACAGACAATTGACTTCTCACAGTTCTATCTCCATGCCGACATTTACAAGGAGCTAGAGGACTGATTTTATATACTGCAGATCTGAAAATTACTCTCGGACTTAACACAGTCATTTATATGCCAAGTTTTTGTAAAGGCCTCACAAATGTCTTGGATTTGTAGTTCATGAAAAGTTTCATTCTTTGAAAGACTCTGAATAGTCTTGCCAGGGAAGTGGTGGTAAAATGGTTTTAGCACTTCTGTGAAAACTGTAGCACAGACGATTAGAGATTATAACACACAGAACAAGGCCTTGGAGACTACATTAGATTTTAACAGCACTTGAAAGCTTAACTAGAAGCTGGTCAAAGAAAACCAAACACAAACCCCTCTCTCCTTCCCCTTCGCCACTACAGAGAGTTCAGACTTTTCACACTCACAAAAAATAAACAAAATAATACACAAATTAAAATACTTAGATCCAGAGTGGTTGTTATGTTGCCCCAAAGAAGATTAAGTCAGCCTGGTTAACGTTACCCATATGGCAGAACAATGACTTGAGGCTACAGAACTAGAAGCCTCATGAAACTCTGCCATCGCATATCCCAGTCTTTTAAATCATGAAGTGTATCAGAATTGGGCTTCAGTATTTCCTAGGGAAATGCAATACCTCACGCAGCATTGTTTTTCAGTCATAAACTGAACATTTGCCTTTTTTTTTTTAGCAAGCTTTTGTACACGAACACTGGGCAAGTCTGAAACTATAACTGTTGCATTTCCAGCCTTTTTGAAGACACCACTTCATATTGGTGGTCATACTGGTGGGCCTAAAAAGTTATCCTCCTGAAGGTGATTGGGGTCCTGCCCTGGCATGCAGTGGAGACACAACCTGAAACGTCTTTTCAAGGAGCCACACAAAAGTTATGTGCTTATGGGGAAAAAGGCAGAGAATTGCCACTAGATCAGAAACAGGCTAGAAAACAAAGGATAGGATTAATTAATTCTCTATGCAGCAGTCATCAGCCAGAGTCTTGAAATGGTGCACTGTTTAACGAATATGTTGTAATATCTGTAAAAAGGTGGGGAACGAACCAGCCAGCACTGACAGCTGATTTGGTTTAGGGCTTGGTCCAGGCCAGAGCAGACGATGAGGTCAAGAAAACCAGAAGCACAACAGTAAACCAAATGTAAAACAGAAAAAGCACCCTTTGGAAATGCAAAAAATTAAATATAACCTGGTCTTATACCTGACAGGGTCCTGACAACCATTTTGGTTCAAGGAGAGAGACCGTGAGACATGGCAGGGAGCTTGCAGAAAGCCTCTTGTTCAGTGGCAGCCGAGAGCAAAGGAAATATTTGGCTTCATAAGGAAGGGGAAAAGTAACAGCCTCAGAGAGGGCATTGCAGGGTGGAGGTAGGATTAGCCCAGAGGCAGAGCTTCTCCTGTCAAGCAAGTTTGTAAAGCCTGGAATCACTAACATTAGAAAGGTAGCAGGTAGTCTGGGATTTGATGGAACTATATAAAATATGGCATATACTGAGAAGACTGGATGGGACCTTTCTTTATTCTGTCCTGGACTCCGCAGTCAGTGCAACAAAACACAGCTAAATATCCAAAGCAGCTAAATGCAGTGCTTCTCTGTAAAGCACAGGATTAAAATGAGGAGTACACTGTCCCAAAAGCTGGAGAGGCTGCGCATAATCAGGATTCAAATACTGGGATACGAATATGGAAAATACGAAACTTTATCATTATTAACAGCAGTACTTTTGGAAGAGATGGTATACCCTATGCTTTAGAGTACAAACTAATTGTTAGATACTGTGATTAAAACTATGTGCAGACAAGATCAGACTAGCTGCTTGCTGCGAAGTTTGTGAACCTCCTTCAGGATCCAGCTGGTGAGTCTGCAAATGCAAAGCCTGTGAAAGCAAAGGGTGCTGAAGGTATTTTCTCCTTGCAGCAGGAGGTATAGGAAAATCCTGTGAAACAAAATCAATTTAAAAAAGAAACTCACTCATACTCCCACAGTCCTGTTTGAGCTATGCTTTTCTGATCTTTTAGCAGTCTCCCTTTTTAATTTTCCCCAGTGCTCTGAGATGCATGATTTAATATGTCAAATTCATTGCCTTTATGATCTAGGTTTACCATGCACTTTGAAGTCAGACATAGTGACACCTTTTCAAAATTACATAGACAAAAACAAGTGCCTGCATTTTTCGCTATGCATGTGAAAATTTATAAGAACAAATCATTCTGTGTGCTTTAAAAAGTGGCCTGGAAATACATGTGGCAAAAAGCATTTTTGTGTGTCTGTGAAATAAACTTAGAGAAAATCACTTCTTTTAAGAAATCACCTTTAGACAATTTTGCAACTGCTACTTTATGTGCCCAAACTCTTTAGAAACCATTTATCCAAGTAATAGTTGAAGGCAATTATCCAACCACATGCTTGCAAAAGAAGGCAAGATTTGTAAGAGAGATAATATCTTTCAAGTCCATATAGCTGATAGTTGGAGAAAGCAGACAAGTTTTCAGGCATACAAGCCTTCCTCCAGCTCATTTTTTTTCTCAATTTTGTAAGTTCGTATAATAAAATAAACCATTTACATCCCAAACCTATCGTAGCTACAACACTACAAAGCTGGAGATTGAAAAGGCACACTGCATATGAATGTAAAATGTCAGCTGAAAACTGTTTTTGCATAGCGGCGAACAAAAAAACCCAAAGCTTTACCAGCAAATATTTCTGCAAAAGTTTATGTTGAAGTTCTACCTCAAAGATCTTCCTGGTGAGAATGAAAACCTGACAGGGCTTTTTAGTTTTATTTCATTTTTTGACTGTTGATGTTAATAGGAATGTCCTGTTCAAAGAACTTCAATGCCAGGAAAAAAAAAAAGACAGACACAGGGGTGACTGGATGCTGTAGATTCCTGACAGTTATAAACGAAATACCGGAAAACACATCTGGGAGCCACATTGCTGAAGGCTGAACAAAATGAACCTAACGATCTGAGGGCTGAAACAACGCCGGGACTGAAGGCAGACAGAGCCCTGCCTATGCAGAAGACCAGAAATGCAAAGCATTACATCTACCTCCAGCATCTGCAGTTGAGAGATTCCAACTTTGCCAAAACTGATTTTAATATAAATGCATCAGGGCTTGTTTAATTCCCCCAGACATGCAATGAAGGGAGACAGCAAAACGCTGGAGAAAATTGCAGCTTTGCTTCTGTATATTTTCCTGCGCCTTTCCCAACTTAATGCTGAAACTGCAGTGCTACTTGGGTGAGAATGCCCACCTCGCTCTTCCCATTGGAGGAAATAATTACAGGTAACAGGAGCTGCTCAACGGCAACCTTTAAACTCTTGGAAAAGTATGTTATACATGGAGACTGCACAATTCACACATTTGGAGGATCACAGATCCTTTGTCTAGGTACGTTTGGAGAACAAAACCTAACCGACGGCTTGGAAGTGTCACCCAAGAGTTTTCTTCCTCCAGTGGCCCTGTGGATTACAGCAAGGCTGCTGCTGACTGTGATGCTTATCCACATAGGTGTAACTGATGTCAGTGACAGAAGAAATAATCCCACATTTGTTCTTGGAAAGTGTCTTACACCTCAGTAAGTGTTATCCGCTACACTTGACACTTATTCATAGTTCCTCTTAAAGGCCCTTTAAGACCGATCGTTGCTTTCATCTATGGTCTGTTCTTCCTCAAATCTCCATGTTACTGTTTTCAAACGCGAACACAGCCACGAGTGGAAGAAACAGAAGTAGGTCCCACATGGCTTCAGCTTGACTGCACCCTTTGTATGGACACCCTTGGCAGTCCTTGGTTAGGCTCACCCTGCCGCGCCTGCTTGCAGCACTTCCAAGGTCACACACAGAATTGCAGCCCCACCACCTGCTCCACCGCCGTAGACCTCCTGGAGAGGCTGCCCGCAGTGCCACAGGATGGACACAGGATGCCCCAAAAGGGCAGCCACCATTCCCATCCTCATCTGCAAGAAGAGGAGCCCTCCCAGTGCTCCAGGTCTCACGGACGAGGAAAACTGTGCTCCCACAGCGCCGCCTCTTCGTTGGACATCCCAAGGAAGCCTTCAGGCATGAGACCACAGCTTGCTTTGTACTGCGGCGTGCAGACTCAGTCCGGAAACGATCCGTCCACCTCGGCACACCCAGCACCTCAAGCGCAGTGGCGTTCACTGTCAACTGGTTTTTTTAAGAAGAAGCTGCCAGCTACTGTGAGCTTTAAACTAAGCAGAGGTTGCCAATGCAAAACAAAGCCACAGCCAAAGAGTGGACCGAGGCCCAAGTACACCTACAATTACTGAATAGATTCATGGAAAACTCATTTAGCAAAGACTGCAGAGGGGTTGGAAAAAACAACCAAGCAGAGCAAGAGGTATTGCACCTGTTGAATGCCATCAGGTACCAAGACAATTTTGGCAGCGGCTACTCTGTCTGTAGAGCAAGTTCTTGGTTTTGTTTTGTTGGGTTTTTTCCCTTTTTGAAGAAGTTCCTTGCAGAAGCAATTGCTCTGTAGAGCACAGCCTCTCGTTTTGTTACGCAGCCTTCCAGAACGAGGCTCCACAAGCTACACTACTGAAAATAATAAATTGCGTTAATTAAAAAAAGATGGTGTTTTTTGGGTTTTGTTTTGCTTTTTTTTTTTATAAACCAAATTGCCACACCCAGGATACTTCAGTCAGCTCTGCAGAAATGTAGACATATGAGGAGGCATGAGAAACCAAAGAAAATGTTAAGTAGCTGAAGAGGGTGTTCAGCTGGGGGAAAAAATTGAAAGGAGTAACTGTTGTGTGTACAGCTTAGCTGAGCAATGACTGAGGGGACATATGCTAACTGGCTACAAGCATCTGTTAGAAATAAACAGCTAGCAGAAGAATAACAAGTTCAGATAGTAAAAGAGCAACAGCTAGAAATAACAACAACACTAAGAAAGGCAAAATTTAGACTAAACATCAAATATTTTTTTACCATTACAGTCCTAGGACGTGGAATATTCCCAGGGACCTGAGTAGAAATATGTTTGTACAGTACACACTGTTTTATCCCCCCTCGTTTAAAGTCAGTCAGTACGGAGGACACAATCTTGCATTGTTAATCTCAGAAACCAGAGAGGTTTTCTCTCCACAAGCATCATCTTCCAGATAAAGGGCCTGCTGGTCGCATGGAATATCATTCATTGCAGAAATCACTTCTAAAAATCATCTATTGCTTATGTAAGGCAAAACCAAAAACAAGCAAGTGGAAAAAACCAAGAAGTGGCTTGTTCATCAAAATGCTAAAGCTGAAGTAATTTTGTACATTTTCTGTCCTCTTTCTTAGGGCAGAGTTTTTTTGCTTTTTTGAACAAAACTAAAAATACAGCTCATTGTACCTCAAATCCCAGAGTATTTTAGCAACAGTATTGACCTGTCTGAAAATTTTCCAGTTTCTCAGGATTCTTGAGTTGGTATCTCTTCTGCAATTGGTTAAGTAAAAACCAGGTGTGTATTCTCCAGAGTCATCTCAGTGGATGTATATTCATGAATGACAATTTCTGGATGATATTCAAACATTCCTCTGGATCCGTGTCATCTTGGCAAACAGCTACAAATGCACATACTGACCTGTATCTCTTCATCTGCTCTGTGTTTTGCTCAGCCCTGTAACCACAGCCAGTATATGGATTTCATCACACAGAGGTGCCAAGTCTCTGCAGAATTAGAAAAGAGGAAAAGTGTGACTCATCCTGAAGAAGACCAGATGTAATGTTCCCATTACCTGTCACAGTGAACACATTACCATTTCAAAACTGTCTTGATTTTCAGGGGTTGCACTGACAGCTTCATAGCTTTTCATTATCATTTGGAAGCATGGCTCCCCAAAAGGTCTTTTCTCCTACAGTGGATGCACAGGGAAGCAGCTTCAGCAAGTTTCAGCTTGAGCCCACCTTTTAATTTTACTCCTCAACAACTGCAGTCCCAAAGGGAATCTTCCTGACTTTGTGAAGCTTAATCAAAACGCTAAAAAATAAACCCAATTGCTAAAGATCAAAGCAGTGCTAGAACTTGCTGCTCAGCTCCCCGCAGCACAAGAGACACAGAGAAGTAAACCAAGCCCCTCTCCAAAGGTTACAGCTTCATGTTCAGCTTAGACTTAGGCCAAGGAACAGAGTTGACTGTTCAAGCTGACTACTAAAGCCATTTACATGTCTCTCTCTCTTTACAAAAATCCTTCCTCTTTCTTCTGCTCCACCACAGAAGCTTCCCATACTCCCTCTGAATGTGCCCAATTTGGCATAATTTACTGATGACAGTACTAAGGAACATTTAAGCAATCCCTTCCATGCCACCATCTTTTACATAAGCTTACATTTTCCCTTTGGCTTGAAAATATAAAACATAGGACACCATCTTTCAGTAGCTGCAGACAAACCATCTGGTCTCCAAAACACAGTAGTTGAATGCTTCAGTCATTTAAGAATTGGTGCTAGCTTACATGTAACTTCCTTCAAAATAAATACCCACAAGGACAAAAAAAAAAAACCAAAAAAAAAAAAAAAAAAAAAAAAAAAAAAAAAAAAAGAGAGAAATGTGTCTATCCAGTTATATACATGCATTTGGTACATTATCTAATGCTCCATAAAGTTGACTTCAGTGACTTACTCAAGGAAAAAAAAAGGAAAATGAAAGGTTGAAATAGATCATGCAGAAACCCTTTAATCCGTAATAAATGGAGCTGACAATACGTTCAAAGCCTTCCATCAGTATTTACAGTTACTATCTGATCTGTTCCGCAAACTGAAATCACGGAGTCAAGGTATGTGAGCTGGTATTAAATATTATTTTGCCTGGAATACTGTTTCTTTTGGTACCATTACATATTTGCAATAAACCAAAGATATCAATTTTCTATGAGTTTGTGGGTACACTTGAAAGTGACCTCGTCTGGCACAAAGCAAATCTCCACTTTGTTTACATTCACGTTTAACCGCTGCTGAGTCCGGGGCGGCCAGCTTATCCCTAGGTTGAGATCATAGAAATACTGCAGCTCACATCAAAGCTGACCAGGGGCCTGAGACAATCAACACAATGATCTCATGTAAGAGAGGGTCTGAGTTCAACAAGCTTCATCTGATGCCTTTACATAGACAGCCAGCCCATCTGAGTTGGAATTTCAGCATTCCACCTTGCTCCTGCTTACCACAGTGGAACACAAAGGAAAAAAAGAGAAAAAGGAAAAGAAAAAAATAATTTTCATATATAATGTCCACTAACAAAACCAGGCAGGAATAGAACCATAGAATCATTTAGGTTGGAAAAGACCTTTAAGATCATGGAGTCTGAAGCCATACAGTTTATGCCCTATAGTTTCCCAAGCTGACATCAAGTTTTCTAAGTTTAAAGCACATGTATCACCTGGAGAAAAGGATAAGAAAAAACACGTGTATTTTCCTTAGCTGTCTTATTTTGTGGCTATTTATAATATGTGATTAGCATGGAACAGTCTGTTGCTTCCTTTGCCAATTTCATTTTGGGGCTGAAAGAAAAACATTGGATAGTGTCTGCGAGGGGGGAGCTCCTTTGAGCCTACCTTAGCAGCAGTGTTTGGGTCAGGGGAGCTGGCAGGAGGACCCAGGGAGCAGGAATTGCCGGGTGAGCCCCTGTTGCTGGTGAGCAAAAATTGTTTAAGTGTGAAGGCTGTCCCCAAGGAGACATTTGGACAACAGAAAAGTATTCTGTCGTGGCTCAGGACAAAAGGGGTTTCTGTTCTCCTGAAACCTCTGGTATGTGCTGGTTGAGGAATTTCAAGTTCACCACAACAATATTTCAGCATTGCTTCCACTCTAATTGAAAGGGAGACAAAAATGAAAGAAGACAACAGTGCAGAAGTGCATTCAAATTAAGTGCAATTTTAAAAGTAGTAATGATGGAACCTTTTCAAAGTTTGGAATACATTATCATAAACATGCATTTATGTAAAAATTAGTGTTTCAGGATGTGCTGAAATACTGATTAAAGCAATCATCCATGTACTACCTATAGGCAGTGTGGTGGCGCTGTTTAATATGATGCCCCAAACTTCCCTTTATTAACACCCTCATTTTACCTTTTTTAAAACGTATTTTCCAAATGTTGCTCATCCAAGAAAGCA
The DNA here is from genome assembly GCF_000690535.1 of Cariama cristata. Taxonomy (NCBI): domain Eukaryota; kingdom Metazoa; phylum Chordata; class Aves; order Cariamiformes; family Cariamidae; genus Cariama; species Cariama cristata. The sequence continues at coordinate 63,159 of NW_009617062.1, forward strand.
CTTCCTATGACAGATAATTGATTTCAGATTCAAAAACAAACAGAAACCCCAATGGCAACCAACGTACCCACTGAAAAATTAGCCATCGTGAAGTTCCGATGCTCTCTATTAGTCAGGCAGGTACCTGCAGTACCGTCCTCATGCCCTGGAAGAAGGACATGAAACTCTGAAAGGGGACGATATGAAATAGCCTGAGCCAGAATTTCCTGGCATTGACTATGCTCATGAAAACCTTCTTAAACTTAGCCAAGTTATCTGCCCTGAGAAGGGAAGGGCTGAGGGCGAAAGGAAGTCCACAAGTGTCTCCTGGGTGTCACCTGGGTGCCCTGCAACAGGATTTGGTGGGTATACATCACAGTTTTTAAAAGTGGAGGGGAAATAAATCAACCAAGCCAGCAAACCCACCCCTGCTCCTGAAGCGTATACAAAAAAGGCTACTGCTACAGGTCTTTTGTTCTGGCTGTAAATCCAAGCCCTCAAAAGCAAGGACATGGCAGGATCAAGGCTGAAGAGCTCAGAGGCCAGGAAGGACTTACGCTGTTGGGCGGTCCAAAGAGTGACGGCTGAGCCCCTTGGACTTGACTGCATTTGCTCGGAAGTGGGAAGACACAGTCAAGGAGTCTGGGGCTGCAGGCAAGTTATTTAAAGGAAACTTCGAAAACGCCAATTTCAAGGGTACTTAAGCACTTACAGATGCTGACTTATGCTCCCTGACATCATGAGTCACTAGACACTTCATCCAGCTAGGTGTTTTGGAAAATCCAAGCAGATATGTAAGTACCTTTGAAAATCATGTCTGCCTGGGGACCATATTACTTTTGTATTAATAATGTTGTGACCAGCTTATTAAGAAAAACATCTTTTAACTGATTTCATTCAACTGGACAAAACCAATAATAAAATAAATGAAAGGGGTAATTTAGATTAAAAAAATTATTAAGATTTTCTTATTTAGTTGGTATATTGAAGGTCATTTTACTGAACAAATAAAACGTCTCTTAGGCAGTGTCTATAAATTTTCAGTCAAGTTTCCATTTCCATCCAAAGCCAACCAACTGGAACACACAACTCTTTACAGAGAGCAGTATAAAAGATACAAAGCAATCAAAACCAAAATTTAAATCTACTCTTTATATCTAGATACCTTATTCAGGTCAGAATTCAGTGAAAAAACTACTCTGGGCCATCCTAGGGACCAAACCACAAAGTACCATATAAAAGATTCCCAAGAAACTTACATAAAGGCATTTCCTAACTTTTTAATTTTTTTGTCAACCCTATTAGCTATCTGCTAAATCCATCAGCATTCCTGTATGATAACAGAACAAGTGAAAAGAAAATATTGTCTGAAGAAGCATTTCTATGCTGACGTCTTTCCAGAAACGCTAGCAGAAGAAATCTGGATTACTTTAATTTGAACATCCAGCCAGCATTATAAACCTCCCTAGTCCAGTCATAACCACCTATGATTGTAAAAAATCTTCCTATCGGTAAAATGAGGCCACAAAAATAAATTTTCTTTTGCACCTAGACAAGAAAAGAATCCAATCTCACCTTGGAGACTTGAAGCAGGGCAGGGGAGGGAAGTGCATTTGTTCCTCCTCTGATAGCCTCCAACACACTAGAGACGTCCATAACTAACCTGGAGATTTGGAACAGCAGCATCTTTGGAAGAGAGGAGGTGGTGTTTTTTCCACATAGCACTTGCAAGAAGCCAAGAGCATCCACAATTACCTGACTACGCTGTCTTAAGGTCTGAGCCAAGCCCGCTGGTAGCCACTCTAGTGTCTTCAGTGGACTTTGCAGGAGTCGCTAAGCGAACAACGGATCCATTAAACTCAAATTCTTCACTGTATCCTTTTTTTCTACCTCCCTAATAGTACAAATTGTCCATTATAGATGATTCAACCACAAGTTGAGAAGCTGAGCTCTGGCTACCTATCAAACGTGATTTTTCAGCTACAAGATTAAATGTTCCTGTGACAGATGCTGCCTGAAGGAGTTCTATGCTGGTGGCTCCATCAACACACACATATCCCTGATTTCTATGACTGCCATCAACTTCACCAGAGATCTCCAAACAGAGATCTCTTAAACAAGAATGGTCCTTCAACAGCCTCTACTTGAGAGCACAATGAATTATGAATCTAATAGAGTGGGAGTTTTACATAAATCTGATTTTACCTCATCAGACATCTAATCTGTAAGTCCAAGGAGGCTGACAACATAGGCTGTTCTCTCCTGTGGCAGGGATTTGAGCTGACAGCCCCATCACAGAAGACTTCTTGTCATTGTAACACTTCCTGTTGCTATGTAAAGAAGTCAGTATTGCTAATGAAAACTACTTTTTTTTTGGTGCCGTTTTCAATTATAAGAAGATTTGTGAAGGGTTTTTGGAGATGTTGTGCTGATTCCTCGCTCCCTACTACCTCCCACATTCATCTTTTTATTTTGTCTTTCATGTCCTTTCTGATGCCCCACATCCCATCATGCCACACTGCACCGGTTAAATAAACCCCTAAATCTAGCTTTTGTCTAGCACTAATCCTTTTATTTCCTAAATCTTATTTAATCCAAAGGGCTTCCTTTCATCTCTTTAACTGTCAGTTGGGTCACTACTGTTTCCTATCAACAGCTCCTGAAAATCCCGTATGAAGTTAAAAAGCTTTCAAGTGTTCCAGTGATTCTCATTAGACTGTGCTCTCCCCAACACCTGCTAGAGCCCGTACTGCTGCTGCTCAGGGCCTCCTGCCTCCCCCCTGCCCAAGACAGCTCGCACTTCACACGAGCAATAATCATGTTAGAAAGAGTTTCCCATTTTTTCTTTCTGGAAAACTCCCTGCCCTAGTTCTGGCTCAGACACTAGCAAGGCTTGGTTAAATATGCGTTGTTTAACATAGTGCAGGGAAAAAAGTTTTTAGGTAGAGGAGGTCAGGGAGAGGGTCACAAGCAAAGCTTTCCCTGTTGCTACAGGGCAAGGGTTATCAGCTGGTTTTTCATGCCTTAAATCACTGCCCACAGGAAAAAGTGTCTGCATCTCCCCTTTGTGCTGCTGCTTCTCCTCTTGATCCCTCACTGGCCAGTGGAGAAAACCTGCATCAGCGGGGTCGGGGGAGAAGCAGCCTTCACAAGTCTCTCCCCATAAGCAGCACCCATTTGCTGGCACCCAGCAGGCATCTGTGGCCGGGTCCGGCCTTCCCACAGTGAGATATTTCAGAGCAAGTCCTTCTGCCGGACGAGACACTGAGCAGAAGCTGCGGTGAAGAGGACACCTCCATTCTCACACACTTTGCCAACCACGCACGGCCGCTCTCTGCTCTTGGCCCTTGGTGGCCCAGAGCAGCTCCTCACGCCCTGCCCCATTCTGAGAGAGATGGTACAAACACCTTACATGCCTCCTGCTCCTTGCACCCTCCCTCGGCACAGCTGGCAGCAGCAAGAGTCAAAGCCTGAAGCCGGCAAGCAAGAAACACCATCCCTTCCAAAGCGAGGCAGAGCTGCTGCTGCTACACCATGGTGGGAGGGGAATGCTTATCAAGGCGCCCAGCCTTCCTCCAGGCACCCCCTCACCTCCCTCCAAAAGCTCTCAGTGATTTTAAAGAGGCCAGAGATGACCAGTCACTTTTGCATCCCACTGGATGGATGTCATTTAGCAGTTCAGATTTAAAACAAAATGTGTGAGATTTACTTCCATGTTTTCCCTGTCAGGCAGTGGTAAGTGTGAATACGAACACCATGATCAGCGTACTTACAAAGTGATGAGCACCCTCATCCTCACTGACAGACACCCCATACAGAGAAAAGGATCATTCAGAGCCGCCGTCGGCAGCATCCCGGGCCATGGCTGTCAGACACCGAAGAGCAAGCACCTGCAGCCCTCCATTAGCAACCCCAAATGACTGTCAGGGGACAGGATAAGGCCAGTGTCACTGTGCAACTCCCCACACTCCACAGCCACCTCCAAACCCTGCCTTTCCCTGGCTCGTAAGCCATCTTCTCCACATGTATTCACACACTGAAAGCTAATCATTTATACCACTTGGACAACATCCATATCTTCAGATAAATAAGATTTCTGGATGAAGCACAGAGGGAAGGGGATACCGGCAGTGACACTGCAGCCAAGCCTCTCTCTCCTTCCCACGTGGGTTGGTCCCCGCTCCCCCTCACAGCTCTGACAGCCAAAGCCGGCTGTGGCCAGGGGCCTCGCTCCGGCAAAGCCCCGGCGTGCAAGTTGGCACCCTCACCCAGGGTGAAGCAGTCACGTCAGTCACTGGAAACACGGCACAAACAGTTTTCTTGAACTTTAACATTAAATTGCACTCAAAAGGTGAAAGCTAATCTCCATCTCACTTCTGTTTTGCGTGGTGTACTTCCAACTTTGCCTCTGGATCCTACCTCATCTTCCCCCCGGCTCCCAAACACTAACTCCTAAAGTCAGGCACGGGATTGCATGCTGCATGCTACCACAAGGACCCACTGTGTGTAACCAGTTAAACTGGCTAGATGGCTGCTGCAGTCCACAGCTGCACCAGAAGCAAGTTGTTATTTGCTTCCTTTTGCACAACACAAGCCTTATCTCTCCGCAGACAGGCAGCAGCACGTCTGCATCTGTGCACTACCATACTCGTGCCTTAAACTTGCTCAGCCCGCCCTGTCTAGTCAAACTGCAGAGGCTTCTGTTTATGCTGAAATGTTGTCCAAGAAGGCAACAGCAGGATGAATGGGACTGTGAAACTAGCATGGGAACACAGTAATTGTAAATCTATCGTCACTCATCTCTTTCTTGTAATTCTCATACAAAATGTAATGCTTTTAATCAGATTTTGCTCAGTGTGAGTTCGGTATTTTACTCATGTAATAATACTCTAACAAAGGTTACTAACAGCTACAAAATTTAGAGCTGAATTTTTAAAAAAAAAAATCTTTTAAAACCCCAAATCTTGTACTGAAGGTTGAACAGCCTGCCTCGGGATCCAGAATCCAACCTTTCCTCCAATCTAGGAACCAAACACTCCTACCCAGAGGGTCACCCACCACCCTTGCAGTCCCTTGTTCCAGTGTGGATGTAATAACAGGACCCAACCCAGCCAGCCCTCCCAGATGCAGTTTTCCAGCATCATTCTGGCAATTGCAGTGAGCCAGGGGTTTACTTAGTACTGACAGAAGCAGTAAAGGAGAGTAAGAACTTTCAGATTGTGCCAGACATTTATAACGCCACTTCATCATCCACCAAAGGGCATGTGATTTCACCTGCCAAATAAAACAGTTTATTAATGAAAGGGGAGTTATCTCAGAAAAATTAAATAGAAGTTGCTGTTTAAGAACACACATGAACAAAAGCTTAACCATGTCAGTAGGCTATGGAGACCTCAGCAG
>NW_009617062.1:68568-73959 GCF_000690535.1 Cariama cristata
CACCTACCTGTTATATTTAAGAACCTTCCTGAGCAGAAAGCGATGTGCACTTGGACTTTGATGCTTTCCTGGATGGGGATATAAATATCTGAAAGGAAAAAGACCACAAAAAACAGATGAGGGGAAAAAAATATGAAAAATAAGAAGTACAAAACCTGTCAAACTAAACAAGTCTGGAATATTGCCAAAAAAAAAAAATAATCACAAACCAAACCCCACAACATTAATACTTGTATAGGAGAATCACACGAACTTCAAGTTAGAGCACATTTCATCTAGCAGCAAAGCTCCTGCCACCCCTTGAGTCAATACATGACAATGAAAACTCTATTTTCCTGTGGTATCTGTGGAGGCAACAGCCAAAAGAGGAAGCATCCAATGCAGCCAAAATCTCAAATTAACACCACTAGTTTAAAATCAAACTGTCACTTCATAGGCATGCAATATAAAGAACGTAGGGCGAGTGTAATTTGAGTGCAGCAGCTTAAAGCCGGAGAGCAAACAGTCCGGCTCCCCTCTGAGCCCAACGGAGATCTGCAGAAATACCGTTATAAACGAAACACTATAACTGACCTGTGGAGTTGTGGAGGTGTGTGTTGCTATGAGATGGTCTTGGGCTAAAAAGCAGTAGCACCTGCAACATACTTGGTAGCTGACAAAATGCTGAAGAACCATAGATAACGTAAAGGAAATTATAACGTAATTACTTAGATCATGTAAAAGAATTACTTTATCACCTCCAAACTTGTCACTTCAACATGAAGTTACATGAAAGAGTAGAACTGTATTAATATTGGGAATGTGGGAATGCTCCAACTTTCTAAAGACCCAGAACTTCCAGCAACAAGTGGGACAGCAGTGTAGTCCATCGGTTTTCAAAGTTACCTGAAGACCAGTTTTAAGTCACGAGATCTGCTGTGGTATGCATCTCACAGGCTGCAATCAGCAATATTCATCTCACACACACAAAACTTTCCAATACACCTGCAAAGCCCCTCACTCAGAGAAGCAGCAGTGCATTTCCCAGGATGTAACAAAATGCAAAGCGAGCAGAAGTGCTAGCAGTAGGACCTGTAACTGACAGACCATCATTTGTGACCCTGGTATTTTTAATCGGGATTGTGGTAATATTTAAAAATACACAGACAAAAAAAACATTGGACATAAGGCTCAAAATCTGCCTAAAAATTTCTAACTTGTCATGTAATTGCCTATACACTTAGGCAAAGGTTTCTGTTGTAGGCTTCCTACTTGTGCCATGGCACCGGTTCAGAAAACACACAGGCACAAGCAGCACCTAAGCATATTACAAAAGCACTGGCAAGTTGAAGAGAAATATAAAAGCAAATCCCTCAAATCCTCATTTTTCATCTGGCTTCACTTTAGAGTCTTTCATATCCTGAGATCATCCTTCTCCAGGAATTACATGACTTGCCCTTTACCAGAGTAGTTCACAAATGGTAAATGTGTTTCATAACAGAAAGCTGGAAGGGAAGCAGAATAATCACAGTTGGGTCTTGAATTTCTTTTCCGTTTTTTATGAAAAATTCAAAATTATTTTTCCAACTCTTTTTCTAAATTATGAGGAAGAACACTTCATGTTTTACAATAACCCCACCTTCGGGTCATAAACGTGACATGACAATAAATCACAACCAGGTAAGTATGACACACAAACATCTTATCTGGAACATCTCCAGCCTAAACAGGAGGAATGAGTAAGCATGCTGAGACAAAAGAGGAACTAGTGTAAATTTTCACCAAGTCACTCAGAAAAATGGGAATTTATATGTTTGTGATTATTTTGCCACTTTTTTTGTCTATGTTGAACTCTCCTGATGGAGCCTGTTCACCCAACTTCCCATCACACTTGGCAGGCCCAGGACAGTCATGTAGCCCACATGGGGTTATGGTAAGAATCCAGGATTTTAGCTGCTTGCCTGCCTCACCATCACACATCAGACATGCTGAAATGGGACCATCAGTATTTGTTCATCAGGTGGAGCAATGGTTTAGCATCTGAGAGCACTTTTGTAATTTTAGATTCCCACCAAAAAAAGCAGTCATTGTCAATGACTTGGGAGTGTGTGTGTTAATCCAGTACTTATGCAGGTAGTCAGGTTTGCAGTCCCGGAGCATGAAGCCTTCTCTCTATCTAAAACAATAGCAGGGGTAACACAGATGCCAAACCATAGACTCCTAGTGACGCCGAGAGTATCCAGTCAGCAAAATGCCCGTGCCCATCCCAAAGAGCGCCAGCCACCACCTCTGGCTCCAGCAGCCTGCAACTGGGCTTCAGGCTGTCTGGGGTGCCTCTGCTCACCCTGCCAAGAACGTGACCATTTTAAGCTACTTGTGGTAATGCAGTTTTGGTGATGGGGAGCTTCTTGTAAGCCTCCTGTCAGATTCACTTCACATGTGCTGTTAAAGCTGTCTGAAATAAAATTGAGTGTAGCAGTAACTGTAGATTATGAGATACATAGTAGAAAAGTATGACTCTAACTGCCATATATATGGGTTACAGTGTGAACAAGTGCATCTCACTTCAGCTGGCTGAACAGTTTTACATTAAGCCTTTCAGAAAACTGTCAGCACTGTATGCAGGTAACAGTTCAAAATGCTTAAGAGTTTATAGGCTGTGATACACACTGTTGTGTTTTGTGGTAAATATAATCTTTACTAAACACAAGCAAGAAAAGCTTTACAAGACAAGCTGTGTTTACAACTGAGAGTTCATAACTACTATTGCTGCCATACTCATCATGAAATTGTATGTACCATTCAGCTCAGGAAACACTGAGTAAGGTCATCAACTTGCTGTAGTTAAAGAAAAGCAGGAAGGGTAAATAATCACAGAAAGGATTCAAAAGTCAGCCTTGTCACAGAGAAAATCAAATCCTTTCCACCACTCACACTGCCATACAAATACTTGTGTTTATCTCTTTGTGTCCTTTGTAGTACCGTGGATGAGGGAACGACCGCATCATCACTGAGTTTGTCTGGGCAGCTGACATCAAAGCAGCCTGACAGTGAGCTGCAGCATTTTCTGGGGAGTACAGGACCATTTCACAGCTCCCTGCAAACAGGCTGAATTGCAGCACTGTCTGCTTTGATCAGGTCTCTCTCCCAAAGCATCTGGATGGAGCCTCAGACAAGAGATGCTCAGAAAAGGAGTTGGCTGCTTGCCCTGCTGCAGCTGAAGAATTTGAGTGCGGCGGCAGGGACAGGGAGGAGGGAGTGTGTTATTTCGAGCAAGGGAGAGATGCAGCCAAAAGATATCCCAGATTTGAAGGAGCTTTATTGGCATACAGAATCGACACGTTTACTTGCAAAGGGAAGCAGAAGACGCTAGGATACACTGACTGGGTTTTGGAAGGTCTTACTCCATCCCCAGATCTAGTGGCTAAATCTAGCCAAATCTAGGCATAATCTTCTCTTGTGCTGTGATAATTCATGGAATTTAGGGTAACAGAGTCAAACCCAAATCAGCCCAACTCTAGTCATGATTTAACCCCAGACAACTAAGTACCAGGCAGCCACTTGCTCACTCCTCCCCCCACAGTGGGATGGGGAGAACTGGAAAAGGGTAAAACATGTGGGTTGTGATAAGAACAGTTTAATAATTGTAATAAAGTTGTTAATAATAATAACAACAACTATAATAATTGTAGTGAAAACAGAGATAAAGAGAGAGAAACAAACCCCAAGGCAGACAACTGGTGCACAATACAGGTCCTCACCACCCAGCCTGTCCCCGAGCAGCGATCGGCCCCTCCCGGCCAACTCCCCCCAGTTTCTATACTGGACATGATGTTCTATGGTGTGGAATATCCCTTTGGGTGGTTGAGGTCAGCTCTCCTGACCGTGCTCCCTCCCAGCTTCTTGCGCACCTCCTCGCTGGCAGAGCATGGGAAACTGAAAAGTCCTTGACTTAGGGTAAGCACTACTGAGCAACAGCTAAAACAGCAGCGCATTATCAACATTGTGACACTAAATCCAAAACACAACACTGGACTCATTACTAGGAAGAAAATTAATTCTATCCCAGCCAAAATCAGGAGAATTCTCTACCAGGGTTATTTACCCCATGCAGTTGTTCACAGGGACAGAGGGTGCACAGATGGCATGCACAGGGTGCCTCCAATGCGCCTGACAGCCTTTCAAATCCAGTTTGAACAGCTGCAAGCAACACAAGGTAAAAAACAATTACGAACCATTTCCAGTATCACAGGCCATTGGGTTGTGATGTTATAACAAAACCTGGGGACACAGCAAGCAGGTGTTGGACTGACCAAGGGGTTGCTACAAGAGGGATCAAGCACCAATTTCCTGGTCAGTTTATGAGGTAGGGGTCAATGTTGTATGGAGGTTGTAACCCACACCGCAGCAGCCCGTTTGCTCCCACATCACACAACCGAGGTGCAGTCACATGCAATTGCAATGGCATTTGGTGTGTGCTGAGGGTGGACTCTGCCCTGACTGGCACAGACAGGAACCCCTACTCCACCCTTGGTCAGACCCCACGGTCACAAAGGGCATCTGTGCTGGGCCACAAGTACAGGAACAAATCTCTCCAGTCAGGTGTTCTCCTCTCCGGTGGAAGCAGTGGGTTGTAGCAACATGTCTCAACTCTCAGCTAGATCACGTGGAGACGCAGGATTACATACTCAGCTGCCCTCCCACCTCCTCTGCACAAAAGGTAGCAAATTTTCTATTGTTCTTTATTTTCTTGCATGTCATTTTGAAGGAGCCTTACAATCACTATGTTGAGTGTCAGAATTTAAGCATCCCTAACATTCAGAAACGGCACTGCAATAATTAGGTACAGCCGCATCTTTCTGCGCACAAGGTGCAGTAAGTTGCAATATTTGCATAAATGTGGCCATTACACATACCAAAGGTTCTTCTGAGCACTGAGAAACCCTGAAACTTGCTGCTTTGGTACTAGTTCACTGCTGGGTAATCACCCAGACTTGTGGCAGCCAAAAGAGCTACCCCAGGACAGCTCATCCCCCTGCTCTCTTTCATTTGTAGCTTCTGTGTTTGCTGCCAAACACTGATAATCACCCTACTGCAGACTAAGCCTTTGGGACCACAGGAGCAAAGCAGTCAAAGCACTGACTCTTAGTAACTACTCCTGCGCTGTGGGAGAGAAGCAGAAACTCCTTCTGGAAAATGAACTACATGTAAGTAGAAAGAAAAATAAACTGACCCTTGAGCTCTACAGAGTGCAGGATGCAACCCGTGTGGCTGTCCTCACCAAAGAGGAAGAGAGAAAACACATGGAGTCTCCCCATCACAGCGTTAACCAGAGATTTCAGCCAGGTTCAGTCACTTGAACAGCCGAGCCCTGCCCGACCTGCCATGAGGAGCCAGCCTCTGCGGCAGCAG
>NW_009617062.1:73990-79422 GCF_000690535.1 Cariama cristata
GCTCCTGTGTCCTGCTGAGAAAGCACAGAACCATGAGCCCAACGGTGGATGAGCAGGAAGTGGGTTATGCAGGAAATGGGGCACTGCCTATGAGGAAAAGAGGGGTTCTTTTCCACCTTGAACCTGGTATTTGCCTAGAAGGCAAACAGGGGCCAGATACAAGAGCCTCAGATATTCCCCTTCGTTGCTCTCGCACACACCAAGTCAGAGATAAACAAGCACAACCCTGCCAGTACCTCAGCCAGAGGCAGAAACGCCACTGCTCCAGGTGCCCTCACCTCCCGGCCACGCACATACTGGAGGTAGGAAAGTTGTTCTTGGCAGAAATTCAGTGGGCATCTGTGCCTGCAAAGGTCTCCATTGCAGAAGAGGCGAGAGAGCTCCTGGGAGCCTTAAAGTCACTCAGGATTCTGGTAAAAGCAAATTTCTGCAACAGGAGATTTAGCAGCACCTCAGAGAACTTAAAGCAGCTCTATTCCTAAATATTTGCTCTGCCAAACTCAGTGAAGCTGCTACAGTATTTGCATCCACTGAGAACAGGGCTGAGGTGGATCCAACCCAGTCCGACACAATCCTGCACGTGTATCCCGATTCTACTGCGATTTTTGCCAGTGTTACTCAGTTGCAGACAGCAATGGAAGAATTCCTGCCAGGGCACTTTATTGACGCATCTGTCTTACATATTTTTGTCTCCACTGCAGGAGACAGCACTGGGTTAAGCTCTGCAACTGCACACCAACTACAGCTGGTCAGCAGAGCAGAGAAAACCCTACCTGTTAGAAAAAGGCAATTTTCAAGTCCTGCAGCCAGCACATGGTGCTTAGGGGGTCTCTGTAAACCTCCAAAACCCAGCCCTTCATGAAGCCTTTACGTGAGGATCTTGGAAAGGCAGCACAAAAGAAGATATCCTGGCACCGCTACAGAAAAGAAACCGTGAGACCAAAGACCAGATTTCCAAGACAGCAAAACCTAGAAGGCAACCTTGGGTAGATAAATATGTAAAATATTGCTCCAGTAGCTGAACTTGGCACTCTCAGAAAACCACTGTTTTCTCAGTCTCCATGTGCTCCCCCTTGCCTTGCACCAGCACTTGGCCCCTCCGGCCGTGGCTGCCCTGGCTCAGTTAGGGGAGCCAGCAGAGCAGTCATGGCACTTTGGGGAGGGGACAGCAGGAGGGAGAGCTGTTTTGCACCAGTTTCGCTCCCTGATGTAGCTCAGGAGAAGGGAAGCAGTGCAAAGACGCTGTTGGGTGAAGAGATGCAGTCAGCCCTGAGGGGCAGAGCCACGGCAGAAAGCCTCACCTTTAGAAACCACGGAGAAAACACTTTTCTGTCTTCTGTGTCACTTGCAATTTAACATCACCAGTTCCCAGGTTTTACTCCTCAGGATTGCTCCTTATTCTCCTTAGCAGCCATGTCAAACTCTGACAGGCTTTTAACAGGGCTGGGCTGCACAGGACCCTCTCCAGCCCTGCAGCCGACACCGTCTCCTGGCCTCTTATTGCACAAACTAAGCAGCTTTGGCAGGATGCTGTCCTACCCCATCGCGCTTTCCTCTGACATCAGTTTTCTTCTCAGGAGCAGGTTGTGTTCTAAATTCAAGGAGCAGAAGCAGAGAAGGGTTTAGCTATACAAAGCATGGTAGATTGCATGAGGATCTTAACATTTTCCAACCTACACACCAGATAGTTCATGCATTCAGTAGCTGAACAGTGGATGGACATACCCCTGAACGCCTCAGGGCTCTCAAGCTGCATGTGAATGAAACTCACAAGTGCAGAATTCATGTAAATGTCAAAAAAAATTAAAAGCCAAGCTGAACCCTAGCCAAGAAAACCAAGTGTGTGCAGCTTTGTTTTGGGGAGGGCACAGAAAAGAAAATATAGATGGGAGGCTTTTCAGAAAAGATTCTCCCAGAAAGTTTATCACAATTTCAGTTTTTGGTTGGGAAGTCACAGCTACAAAAAGGAGCTCTATCATGCAATCTCAGCATTTGTTTTCAAAGCAAGATAGACAAATATTTTCCCCCATCAGCATAAATTAATAGCATATATGTCCTGTAACAAGAGGGTGTGTTTGAGCAGAACAGCATTTTTTTTCATTCACAATAAGGGAGTGGAACATTTTCAAACCTCATGAAAGAGTCCATTCTGAGTGGGCTCAAGTATTGGACGAAGATTAAGATACACCTCTGCTACAGCCCAGCCTGCACTTGAGGATTTGAGTTTTGTGGTTTAGTGCCATAATTCACCTCCATCCCTTCCCTCTGTGTTACGGTTTCCTCCCTTCCAGCTGCACAGTATCCCGTCCTCCTCACTGCAGCCAGCAGTCCCTTAATGCCCCCCAGCTCACTAGGCTATTAGTGTACCCAAAGAGGGACAGCTGATGGCACTGGCTACAAAGTGAGGGTTCGTGGGCACTTTTCCTGTCCCAAGCTTCTTGCCCAAGAAAGCACTGATGCCAGCACATTCGTGGGGTGCTCCATGGCTGGAACCCCAGTGGGGAGAGTTGCACATGCTACGTGAAAGCCCCAGCACTCTCAGCAGTGGCAGTGGATCAGAGCTTGAGCTGCTATAATGCACAAGCCACTGGCTGCAGCACTTCTGCTGATAAAAGCATACATCCTGTACCCACAGGTGTGCTAGCATTTACCTTTCAGCAAACAGGTCAGCTCCCACAGCTCACCAAAGCTCGGCCATCCGAAGAGCTAGCAGGGCTAGGGTGGGCATGGACTATCTTCCAGCCATCTTTTGTCTTCCCCCTTAATAGAGAAACTCTTGACAGAGAATCTTCCCAAACTTGTATATTTGTACAATCTGATGCAAGTACAACTCTGCAAGTTCCCCCTTGCAGGACATTCAGAGGAAGGCATCGGCACAGGAACACGTGTACACCTCCTACATTCAGGTGCACACATTAACCACCTCTACCTCTTTACTCCTTTAGATATGTACACGAGCCATTTGATGCAGATTCCATCAATACATCTTTTGCATCACCACAAAACTGCGTGGCTTTCCCCATCATGGCAGACTAGGACACTCAAAGACTGTGGGTATGGTTCCTGATCAGAAACCCAGTGAAGCCAACAACCAGCCATGACGCTCTGTGGAGCCCTGAGAAAGGACAAGTCTTTGAAGCTCACCAGGAAGGTTATAAAACTCAGTGGGGAAGATAACAAAACAGCCAGAAGAATTCACACCCGTGGAAAGAACGCTCACATGGTTATCTCCGCCAGTTTCCACAGCAGCAGCATCCCGGAGGGGAAAAAGGCAGTCTCTGGTGGTTAGATCTCAGGCCATTCACATGTCCAAGCCAAAACCTTGAATTTCTCTTCATACTTTGATAAGGCACACCAAAACCTCGGCAACTGATATCATGCAAAAATCCAAATAAGCAGACTGAAGCCACAGGCGCTGCTGAGGATACACAGTGTTCATCTTTAAGATCATATTCACTTTTGGAAGTTAGGCAGAGGGAAAAAAGAAACAACTAAGCAACAATGAAGGTGGCTGATGCTTTAAAATAATATTATTTCTAACAATATGTCAGTTTTCAGAGAAACAATACTTTTCTTAGCAAACTCCTTCTTGGTGAGCTTTTGTATCAGGAGCGGAAGGAGAGCCACTGGACTGCGTCCCACCACTCTCTGGGATGGTGCAGAACAAGAAGTGTTGTTGCTCAAGGTCTGGGGTAAGAGAAGGCTTCATAATCTTTTCCTCCCATCTTAACTCACAGCATCAGAGAGCTCCTCACCCACTGCTGCTGCTCCTGCACACTACAAGAACTGAGAGTCCAGCTGAACAGCAGTAACTCCTGGATCCCTCCCCAGAAATCTCTTCCTCTAGAAAAAGAAGTTCTTCAGATTGAAGAGAAATATTTAGAGAAGCAGCAGGATGCAAGAGATGAAGGCTGGTCTAGCTAACAGGAGACTAGGGGTCCTATTCACAGATGCATTTCAGGTACCAGTGCAAAATAATTAAGTTTTTCTGACTACCCAGTCACATTGGCAAGAACAAAGGCTAGCATGGAAAGGCAAAACTTCCATTCACATGGATTTACATTTTTTACTTAATTTGCGTATGGGTACCTAAGTTTTACAAGCAGATAGAGAGTATTCAGAGGGGCTAAACTAAGATATTCTTGCTTTCTTTTTGCATATCACAGCAAATTATTTCATTGTCATGAAACTGTACAGAAAAATAAACTACAAAGACTCAGTATGTGAAGTTTAAGACAATATAAAAATATCAAAGCAGCAGTACAAAAGCATTTCTAAGGTTCTGTTGAATTCAAATCAAATCAACTTCAGCAGCTGACAGTGGGATGACATCGCTCTGCCACATCAGCGCACAAAGTGAATGTCATTCTCTGTACGCATTTTCCTCACAGGGTTGGGGCTCCAACAGCAAGATTTTTATCCACGTGAACGCAGCCTCCACCAGCCCCTCCATCCAGCCCTTAACTTCAGGATTAGTTCCTGCTGTTCTTCAGGCAAACCAACTACAGGTAGTGAACAGGCATGCTCGTTCAGGCTGCATTCAGTGCCCCACAGCTCACATGTAAAAGAAAACTGGTGGCAATGGAAGCAAGTTGCAAGATCAGTACTGCAGCCCCAAAAAGATCCACCCAGAGCTGTCAGCAGCTGAGGGATCTGCTATAGAGTCAAGGAGTAATATTAAGACTAATAATGAAATTAATTTTTGCTACATTTTCAAAGCATAGAAAAGATGTCTGGAGCAATCACCTGTGACAGACGAGAAATAATCATAGGACAAGGTCAGTGCAAGGAATAATGAGCTTCGCTGTGAAATGGCACTTTAGCCCAGACAAACTGATTTTCTTATGTACATATAAGATACATTAAATAGCCAACCCAAGACTTTAATGGAAAAAGTGGTGTCCTTGTTTATCAAGTCATTAAGAGATTTAAGCATTCTGACATTTTGCAATTAAAAAATAATAAATTTGGGGGGGGGAAATTAAGTTAGATGAAGGCATGGTTTAATTTGTCAGCAACCTTAGCCCAGCAGAAAAAACAAAATACATTCTGGCAAGGGGAATAAACAAGCCTCTTAAGGGAAGTTGTTTCTCAAATTGTACATTCATGTGTTAAGAATACAGTATCATTACAGCAGGGAACCGAAAGCAGAATTTCATTAATTTCATGTGTTTCCAAAGCAGTTGGTGCCTCTAGAATCACTTGTTTTTCTTTGTGCCATCAGCCTTTGTCGCTCAATTACTAGTCTTTTTAATTACTATTCTTTTTAATTACCTGCCAATAGAGTGCTTAAAAAAAAAAAAAAAACAAAACAAAAACAAATCTCCCAGGGTATGAATAAAGAGAATTTTCAGGAAACCTTAGTTCCCCTTCTGCCCCCTGCTTCAGAAATGTTATAGTAAAACTCAGAGCCAGGACTGGCGGGGAGCTCC
>NW_009617062.1:79539-88395 GCF_000690535.1 Cariama cristata
GGACTGGCGCGAAGCTCCTGTGCTGGGTAGCTTTGTGGTGGGGTCCCACCAGAGACCTCAGCCTCACGACTCGGGTGACACCTGGATTTTTGCATGAGTGGCTGAGGTTTTGGTGTGCCTTACCAATGCATGAAATGAAATGAGCTGCCAACCTCCCCTACCCCAGCGTTACCCTCTCCAACCCACGGCCAAGCCAGGCAGGACCACCAGCCCGCACCGCAGGCTGGCTCCTCAAAACACACAACCACCTCGAGAAATCCCTGCTGGTGGGGGGCTTCCACAGAGTTTCACAGAATCAATGTGGTTGGAAGAGACCCCTGGGATCATCAAGTCCAGCCCACAGGGTTTCACTACCCCACGGGGGCCCAGCAGCTGTCTCTGCCTCCTCTCCCACTCCCCTTGTGCAGGGAGGCAGCGCAACAGGGCAGGCCTGAGCATGGAGCCGTTGTTTATATCTTTGTGCAGGGGAAACCTGGGATTATTTACGGAAATTCAGATGTTGCTAAATAACAGATGCTCTTCTGAGAAGGAAAACTTCTTTTGTTTCAGGGGCAACGATTTTATTTTAATGCCGTTTAGAAAAGAGCTGAATGTTTGCTCCAAAATATAGAGGAACTACATTGAAATAAACATTTCTCAGGGCATGCATTTCACGCAGCACCTACCATCACTGGACTTTGTGGGCAGCCCAGCAAAACATGAGAACAACAAGATCTCCCTCTTAATTGCCAAAAAATAAACAAAAATTAACTAGGACTTGATTACCAGTTTCGCCTGTGCCCTGTAGAGAAAACTTGCTCCCTTTCAGGCTATTACTCTGCTAAGCGTGGCAGAAGAAAGGAACATGCATATAATAAGCAAAGAATTATAACTACACTGAAATAAAAAACTTCACATTTAAAATTTAAACAATAAAAATGCAGAGTTCAGCAGAATATGGAAGCCTTAGATAATTCCTCCAGCTCAGCCATACCAATCTGTCCTCTGCATGATCAGCAGAGCCCTTTCCCAAGTTTGCTCTATAAAACACATATACCACAGCTCTTACTTTGTCTTCTTGTTCACGGTGGAGGTTTCAGATGAATGTCTTCCTGTTGGATACCATATTCTACCCTGGTGTGGTTAAAAAGACTTTATATTTTACCAATTTTACTGTAAATGTCCTTTTTTTTTATATACAATATTCCTAAAATCTGGCCTCCATGAAAAAATTCCTTGAAGTATATGCAATTTTCTCACTTTTAACTTCAACTTTTAACTTAAAATGTTGCTTTTTCTTGTAAATACAATATACCTGACCAAGTCAACTCCTGTTGGAAAGAGTTCACTCAATTTTTTTCCAGAATTTAACAGTGCAGCAGCATGAGTGACTACTGCAACAAACAAGATACTCAGAATAAGCATCAGTCATGCAACTAAGCTGATCTGTGACACATCTTAAAGAAGATTTTAGACGCACAGACCTCAAGACTAACTTTTATCAAAAGAGTTTCTGTTCTGTATTACTTTTAAAACAAATTTCACAACACAGCCACGAAAATATATTTACATATCAGTAAGAAGACACAGAAAATAAGTAATGAAGAATATGAAGAATAAAGAAATGCCTTTGTTGTTCTAGAAAGTCCCTGTGTACTAACAGTAAAGTGACAAGATGTGCCCCTCATTTTGGATGCAATACTTTTACCAGAGGTGACAACACATCATGGAAGGGAGACAGAGAGGGTCAGAGCATACGCAGCCACAGCTTATGCACTGAGGTAAATATTTAGTGCTGCATATTTAGGAAGTTAAGAGAGCACACACACTGCAGTCCACAGAGCACCATCAGCGCTCTCAGCTGAGCGGCCCAGCACCAGGAGGCCAAATGGGGAGGCTGCAGTGGAGGCCCGCTTGCCATCACCTTCCTACCATCTCCTTCCAAGGGCTCCAGAAACTCCTCGTGGTAACACTGCTCCATGCTCTGGCAGAGGATGCGGAGCGCAGAGCTGGTTTAAGGAGCTGGGGTAAATCCAGACGGCCCATCTTAAGTGCCCCATAGACCACGGAAGATCTGGTGGCCACACAAGCCTTTATCGTGGAGGCTGAAGTTTCAGTCTGAAAAATCTGGATCACAAGTGGTCATAGACCCATTATTTCAGGGTCACTTCTACCTTTTTGAAAACAAAGGTTAGAGATTTCACTAAATAGTAGCAATATTACTAAATCATACATGCAAGACTTTTAAAACCTTTAACAAATAGACAAGTAATAGAAAAAGGCATTCATGCTAGCATCTGGACACACTCTTCACTAGAATCTACCTTGAAGCACCCAGAAAGAAATTAAAGAATTATCTTTGTGTGTGTTTTTCAAGCTATCCTTTCATGGAAGTTTACTTCGGTTTATTTTTTCTACAATTTGAAATTCTACCTATTGCATCACTTCTAGAGAAATACAGAAATGTACTGTAAAGCAAGAATTAGGTTGTCCCTAGCTCTTACAGAAGGGATAGTATGAGCATACATCAAACCCAAAGGCCAGGAGCCACACCCAAAACATCTCTCCATCATATTTGTAAGGTAGCAATGCCTGGATCTGATCAGCCCAAAGCAACCAACTAGTTTTGGTGACCCAGTAAGCAGACTTTATAAACAGAACATACCAGCTAACTTTCGAAATAACCCAAAGATCCTCCCTCCACAGTGCAAACACTTGAGCAAAGCTAAGGTTGTTCAAAAGGATGGTGCAGTTCAGATCAGCACATGGATCTTCTTTGAAGAAACTGTAACTAATTCCACCCAATGCTTCCAAGTCATTCTTGAAAAGACATGCAGTGACATCTTTGCTAAAGATCTTTTTGTTTTTAAAATATCTCCGTTGCCAAAATCAACACTTTTTAGTGGACTATGTATTGATTTAGTGGGTGTTGGGGATTTAGAAGTAGTCAGCTAATAAAACCATCAGCCTAGAACTTGGGAGACTCTGGTCTAAAAATTCAAGCCTGCTCTGTCACAGACTTCTAGAGTGACAAAGTCTCATTTAGAACATACCTACACCGTGAAATGTGTCCCCAAAGCAGCACAGACCCAAACCAGCTCATCTGTACAGCAGGACATATTCAAGTTAACCCTATAGTGCCTTCAGACTAAGCCGACTCACCCGCAGCACCCCTGCCTGCGCTCCGGGACACTCACACACACAGTCCCTGCCCAGCAGCGGATGGAAAGCACAAACGAAGCCACGGTGGGACGTTTGGATACCTCTCACCTGGCACTAGCATCTCTACTGATTGCTGCCTTATTTCCACATCGCTCTTCCCTCATGGCTGCAGCAGCTGCCTCCAGAAGGCCGAGACATACAACCCCTCGTTCCTTACACCCTTCCCCTTGCCACAGGTTAAGCTCGGTTTAACAGCTTCTGTAGGCATGCCATGAAGTCTGTTTCCACTCTGTGAACTCAGAGTGAAGCTTTTCTCTTCAGTTACTGTGAGAGCAGATATACTAATGGATGCAAAGCACCAGACTTTATGGCCTACATAAAGGGCTGTGTAAGAAACCAAGGAGATCTGGGACCCTAGGAACAGTACCACACTACATTACGTGGAGATTACATCTTTTTTCTGACGATGCTGTTTTCCTGTGAACTTTTTCTCCAGCATTGTCAATCCAGCAGTGTTCACTAAGTACACTTTTAGGATAAAAAACAAGGCAGAGGAACAAAAAGAAATTCTGAGATGGCTGAACATACAAGAAAAGTTTGTTAGTGAAATTTTTGTTGAGAAAAAACAATTATTTTATTGAAAGCCAGGGGGCTGAAGCGCAAGAAAGCCTTTCAGTAAGACATCCAGGCTCTCATTGCTCCAGTTTGTAAAAACACCTCAGTCTGTACCAGCTCAGCACAGCCACCCCCACGCAGGTGGAAACTACAGCCCACAGCAGAGCAGCAGTCAGCCAGCACAGCAGGATGGGGCCAGAGGGGAGCAGCAGCCGGCACAGGCACTGTGGTGCTGACATCCCTCCCATCACTCCAAGGGTACAAACGGACAACAGCAGGAACCAAACCGTGTCAGACAGCAGCTTCCTACAAAGGTCCTTCACCAGGGAATGAGCTTCAGGACTTGCTGGTGGGATCTGCACAGGACCACACAGCAAAAACAGAAATCAAAAGGAATGAGAAAAAAGAAAAGCCCACAGAATCAACGCCCTTTTCAGACCCAAAGTCCCCCAACCAATAGGACTGCTATGCAGATCTCCCAACAGAACACATTAGCAGCCTCCATCTAAGCCAGTCATGCTTTTTCTCTCTTTTTCATAAATCATGATGATCATCACACACCCCGTTTAATCATGTACCGCAATCATCATGTCATTGCCACTCGTTCTGGCAGTGCAGGACATAACCCATGACAAGAGGTTGGATTACTCAGACTTTGCTGCAGCGACTACAGAAGAAACACAATAGGGTAGAATTCTGCTCAGCATCACCATCTGTAAAAGACACAGGGCTGCTTTTAAAACAAAATATGAATTGAAGTGATTTCTCAGCTACATGTTTCTCGATGTTTCTGCAGACTGAGTGCCACATAAAGGTACAGGCCTTCATCTGGTAGAGGTGATGGCTTTACAAGTTAGAGAATTGAGGAAATAGTATGTGGCTACATCTGTCAAAATAAAAAGCAACACGCAAAAACAATAGCGCAGACTCCCCTATTCATCCTAAAAAAGCTGAAGCATTAATACCTCTAAACGTAAACTTTGGCAGAATCCAAAACACTCCAGGTTGTTTCTCTACTTAAGTCAGACGTTAGCAAGTACTGGGTAAAAAAGGACACACACCAAGCTAATCAAACTGCATTGAGATGGTCAAAGAACTGTTTTCAGGAATGATTCATGTTAAAGCAGGATAATAAGGACAGCTCATGGGACATACAGTTGCCCTGTCTCTTAAGTTATGCCTCAGGTTCATCCTGGTGCACTAGCTTGAGTTGAAACCTTCTGTACGATTAGGGTTCTTGAAATATACGTTGGTTGTAGGAAAATAAACAGTACCAGCTCTTGCAGGCATATTGGTTTTTGCTAATACGTAGTGTCCTAGCCCCAGAAAATGTTCACTGATTGTAGTAAACATGTCTTGATTACCGAAAAAATCTTAAATTAAAATACAATAGGTATATTAAGAAATCGCTTAGTAGCAACAAATTAGGAACATCAAATGCTGCCAGCTCTTACACATGTGCTTCATTGTAAACTCATCAATAATCCCAAATTAAGTACACGCAAAAGTGTTGAAAGGATTGGGGCCATCAGAGAGTCATCTTCCAAGTACTGACAACCTAAGTAATGTGCTAGCTTCAGCTAGACTACTCGGAGTTGTATGAAAGACCTCAGGCGTGAGGCAACTGCAGCATCAGACCCCGGTTTACAACTGAATACTGACAACCTTACAGCTAAGATGTAAGGCTACCAAGAGCGTCCTTGGCACTTACTCAGCAAGCATGTGAGTGCATGCATCACTTCAAGGCTTGAAATAGTCTTGATTCCATTAAAGCAAACCGCAGACTCAATTTTTACACTGGACAAGGTTTTTAGCGAAAAAGTACTGCATATAAAGCACTACCCTACTTGTAAGTGGTAGGACCTAGCTTCAAAGCAAGTGCTTTCCACATAACTACGCAGCATTATTACAAATCATCATTTTTAATACAGATCATTTTAATATGCAACAAGGTACTGAGTTTAATAGCATGGTAGTACCTTAAACACAGAACAATGAATAGTTCCCAACTCTGCAAGCTTATGGTCTAGATGAGAGCAGAAGCAAGTAAAAACCAAGAATATCTTACAGTGGGAGGAGGAAACAGTTAAATCCATTGAATTCAGAATGAGATATTATATTTAGATTAAGACATCTAATGAAAAGCAAATTGGATTAGTGGGAAAAATACTTGGATTTAAGATGACATATAATTGACCTTTTGCTATAAAGCTGTCATATACACCATCCTGGAAATGGGAATCTCTTAATTGTGCTGAGCTTAAAAATCAGCATTAAAAAATTAAGGGAAGACATTTTAAGAGGTTTTTACTTTTAAACTGAGTATGAGGCAATAGCAGACTAGTTTCATGTTCTAGAAGGATTTAAATTATAGGCTCCCTTCCCTTAAGACCACTTAAATATTCAAGTATTTGTTTGAAGGGTAATGTTTTTATTCAGTATGCTGCCATGGGGTTGGTGACATGTGCATCCACTTAGGCCAAGATGACATTTTATATTGTTACAGGATGAGAAAAAACTAAACAGGCACTCCTTAGATCTTTGTCCCTTACTGTGAAGAAAAATCCCGTAAGAGCCACCAAAGTACAATCTGGACTTAAAATAGCAAATTAGTAATCAAAACTACCCAACACATTCATCTTCAAAAACGATCAGTGACTGCACGTCCTGCCTCTCCCCACAGAGACCGAGGGTCGGGGGTTGATGACAATGAAGGGCTTAAGAACAGGAATCAAGTGCAAATTTGTCAAGCAAGCAAGGGCAGGCTGCTCAGAGGCAAGATCATCTTCCTCTGCAAAAGTGCCTATACGAGACCATTTCCAAGGAAACCCTACCTATAGAATTAGGATCATGAAAAGAAACATTTGTGGAATTGCATGACAAAAGACAGTTTTGCTAGCTGATAGGAACACAGCATCGCTTAGCCAGTCTCCATCCACAAAAGGTCAATCACATGGGAAACGCCATTTCACTGTCGGCCACGTTTTGCAATGCGGTCTCCGAACAGGATGAGATTTTCAAGAACGTCTATGACTCAGCTGCTTCCACTGTGACACTGGCAAGTATATAAAAGTCTTGATTCCATACATATCGACGGTTTAGTTCCTATCAGGGAGAGCAGATTTCAAACATCTTCACAATTGTGTCAGGAAATAAGAACAGGAACGTATCCAAGGAAGACAACAGCAGACTTTAAATAAACAATCACAGTCCACCTTCTATTTGACTGAGAGCAAATTTCCCTGTTTTTAACCAGTGCTGCCACAGTATCATTTCTGTACAAAAGTGACAACTGTGCACCACACTGAAGGACAAAATGAGCAGGAAAACACATCTCCAACCACAGGATAAGAATGTATTTCCTAGACTAAAGAGTTGTGACCTAGATTTTTAACACACAACCAAAACACAGAATAAATGGAGTGGGAAGGCAGAAGCATTTTTAAAGTACAGATTGTCCCTTCACCTAGAGCCTCCTAGATGATGGCACTTAGGATGTAACAGCTGGGTATAACCTGCCGGGCAGGCCTGCTGCCTAACACATTAGACCAAGGCCAGCTACAAGGAAAGGACAACATCTCAGCTCCTGTAGTGCCCTCCTGAGAACCAACTGCAGGGGAGAACAGCAGCCTACAAATCAATGATGCAACATGGTCAAACCCAAGGACCCCATGATAGAGATCCGCTTCAAGCACCATTCAGCCTTTCACTGAGAAGCCTTGCTCCTGATTGTATGTTCAAGGTAATGGAAGAGCTGCGGACCAACAGGTCTGCTCCTCTTGTGAGGCATGATGGTCAAAGCATGTTTGAAGCGCAAGGAAATGTAGAAAGTGGAGGCTGACCCTTTGGCAGAGCTAAGATGTGTTTTTAGTTCTTTTTTTGGACTGTGGGAGAGCTGAACACGCAGCGGCAACAGGCAGAGCACCACTAGGTCACAAGGAGCCTTGAGCTAACAGCCAGGAGCACATGCTTACTGTGTGGAGAAGGTCATTTCAGCAGTTCTCACAAGCAAGAAGGTCAGAGTGAAGGGCAAGGGTGCACTAGCAGATTTCAAGAGAGTAAAGTGAAAGCAACTCTTATTTTCCCCTAAAACCAGTGCTGCAGTAACAAGCAAGCCACCCATTTTATAGACAGGTAAGCATCCTTCACACAGATCTGTCACACTCTGCTTTTTCTACCTCTCCCAGCCCTACCTACCTCTGCCTAAAGCCTAAGCCAGCTTTAGGCTTCTCTTTACAACACATCTCAAACCAAGATGTGCCCACTCTGAAAAAAAAAACAATAAACCGCACAACAGGGAGCCACCCACCCTGTGACCCATCAGGGTTTCCCTAAGGCTCCAAAGTTACCTTCCATCTTACTAAAACCTAGAGGTGTGCACAAACTCACCCCACCCTTTAACCTCTCTAATCACAAACATCTGGTTATAAAGCATTTCAGCTGCTACTTTGTACTAAAGTTAACAGGTTTGGTAAAGCCACAAGCACTATTAAAAACACCCGTACCAGCTTGCATGCTTTTCTCTTTAAAGCCTTTAACTTCAGGCTTTGGTTTTGCTCATAACTTTATATGCCGTTTTATATGCTTTTGTCTAGAAACCACTCTTCCTCCTCTCCCCCAACCCTAATCTCCACTCTGCTTCTGCCTGCTTCCCTAAGCCCCAGCTCAGAGCATCGCTAATCCTTTCCTATCAGTATTCACTTTTTAGAATCTCACAACAAAACTAATCCACCCTGCAACCTCTTCCAGCTTGCAGGTAACACAGTTAATCAACAGTGGGTTTAACATCTCTCCAGCCTGCGGAGACTGAGAGGACCGAGAGCATCCCTGCCTAAAGCAGGCCAAGTCCTTGCCAAACGTACAGAAGGCAATGTGTGCATTATGCTAAGTGCATGTCAGGCCTTTCTCCCACTGTGGAGCCCACCAGCCCCGGTCACTGCTGTTTCTCCGCAGTCCCACCTGACAGCTTTAGGCAGTTCCCAGCTTCTCCCTCCAGATGTGCTTGCTCCATGTGCAGACTGCTTCAGTCCTATGGAAACAAAACTGCTGACTCCAGGAGAAAAGGGGTTATGGTCTTTTTTAGTAAGGGGGGGGGGGGGG
>NW_009617062.1:88426-99903 GCF_000690535.1 Cariama cristata
CCCTCAGGAAGTCTTCATAGATATATCACTACAAAGGGAGCGTGAAAGGGGGATCAAAGGATTTACTGAACGTGTCGTGAGATGTTAAGAAGAGAGCACAACAGGAAGCAAGTAACTCAGAGGTGCTGGCAGTGCCTGCAATGCCCCTCGGCACAGAAATAACCCAGAAAGAATCCAATTTAAAAAAAAAAATCTGTAAGGGGCTAGAAGAGGAATACCATATATCAGTGCATGGGTGGGGAATGGGAAGATGGAAAGGATCACGCTCCTACTAGCCAGCTTTGTGAAACTGTTCTACCACTATCTGGCAACTCGCTGTTGGGCCTGGCTGATTGCTATAGCCAGGGTTCCTCCAGAGTTTATAGTGAGGCTGCTGTAAACAAATGCTTTTCCACTAAAACCCATATAAACAAGCCATCCACTAACACACTCTCCCTTCCAACAATTGTACACTGTCAAACAGCATGTGAGCTCCGAAAAGTTACTCATACTGAGAAGCGAGCAGCGTTGCTCCGCCTATCCCCTTTTAACTTCATTTTGTGAACTGGGACCAGTTTTGCCTACCACAGGCCAAGGCAGAGCTGAAAAGCCCAGAGATGTTTGTTCACGCACAGGACAACGGCAATTCTCACAGCAGGGAGAAAATATCTACACCCACTGGAAATCTAACACAGCAAGAGCTGTGCTCTTCAAGCTACTAAAAGCTGATTTTTCTGCCATGTAGGAATACCATTACATTCATGTAGCTGTCCTACAGTATTTATTGATTCTGTTAATAAATGTAGATTTGGAGCCACATCCTCATCAGACAGAGGGAATATAAGCAATTATGCCTGATGACTTAAAATAAAGACGACTAATATAGCAGTGTTTCTCTAAACAGAAATCTTACTGGGACAGAACAAAAACGTAAGAGAGAAACTTCATCTGGATCTCAAGGTCAAAACCGGAGTCTGCTGGTCTTTTCTTTTGCAACATCCCCAAATCTGGAGAAGGACCAAAATATTTTTCTGAGTGTTGATATTAAATGTTGAGCTAGTCAGAAGTCCCTGAATAAAAGGCAAATATTAGAGGATTCTTCCATCAACTCTCTTGTTTAACACAATCAGCAAAGTATTGCTAGTCCTCAAACCCTGCTCAGGGCCACAGGGGAACCAGGAGTGGCATTCACCAGGGCTTTCTTCAGCTGCTCAAAAAGACAAAACCAATGCCTTGATCTGTAATCACAAATACTGTCTGTCACGTGCAGATCAGTCAGAAGATGACACAGTATCATTATGTATACTTCAACATTGAAATGCATATTCAGCTCGCATCATGCTTTTCAAGATTATACTCTTTCTCTGAACTTTTAAGCTAGAATTGATGCACATTTAACTAAACCAGCTGTGCTCTTAAAATGCCCATTTAACTCCAGCAATAGATATTTCAGTGCAGTAATAGAGGAGCTATTGTTAAAAGCTAGTCATGATTTATAAGACAGCAGAGCCACAATGACTGAGACAACAGTCCTGAAAGGGGCCTCAGGAGATCACCTTCACCTTCTGTCCCCAAGACCTTCTCAGTGTCATTCCTTACTGACAATCGTCTGAGCTGTTCTTGCTCCAGACTTTATTCTAGTGCTCCCTAGGCAATTAATTCTAGTATTTCACTGTCCTTTCTGTTAGAAAGTTTTCCTAATATCTAGCCTGCACCTTTGTTGCTGCAGTTTTAAACCCTTTGTAGCTCACCTCTATTCACCAGAGACCTGGAGAAGAAGTTACTCCTTTCTCTTGCACTAGTCACTTAAACACTTGACAACTGCAATCCTATCTCCTCTCAGTCTCCATTTCTTTAAGCTAAGTGTTTGAACTTTTTTTGTAGCTCCTATAGTACAATAATTTTTTTAATTCAGCCCTTTTTTCCCTGAACCCTGTCATTTTTGTTTAGGTGAAATGCCCAAAATCAGACACAGTACTCCAGCTGAATCCTAACCATTTTGGAACAGAGCAGGAACTTTCTTCACACATCTTGCAGGCAAAAACTAGTTTACAAATGAAAGTATGAAGTCCACCTTTATCAAAAAACCATGACAATCACGACTTTCTATTCAAATTGTGACAAAAACCAACTCTTAGATACTTTTCTGCAAGAACTGCTATCTGACCAGTTGTTCTTACCCTGTTTGTGTAGCTCTTGCTTAATTATGCTACCACAGATTTATAATAGCAACTACTACTATACTACTGAACTTGAAGCTAATGAATTCAATCTCATTCCCTCAGGCCATTTCTCTAAGCCCATTCTCCAAGCATCCCCTTGGTTAACCCAATCACTCCTTTACATTCCTACCTCCAATCAGAAACACAGTTCTACAGGCTTATTTATTCAAAAGTAACGGTAGAGATCTCTCAGCCACAAATCACAGTCATTATGGAGTTTTTGACTACAATAAGGGAAAATTTAAGCCAAACACAGATGAAGAAAAATGAATGAGAAGGGGGATAAGAAACTAGCGTAGCTGGCCTTTTTCACAGACCCACACTCCTGCCAAATGTCTAATAACATGGATAACATACTAGGTAAGGAAAGAAGATATTAAATGCTCAAGAGTAAGCGCCATAGGTACAGACAACAGGGGTGAAAAAATCTGTCCCTCCTCAGAAAGAGTAAGAGAAAAATCCCATCTCCAGATTACAACAAAGAAAAAGGGTTTTTTCTAAATGTCTTGTATATTCTAACCACGAAACAATAAAAATCAGACAACTTAACCCCACAACCTGTTGACAATATGACCACTCAAGCATGGAGGAATAACCTGGCAGCTGATAAAGACAAAGACGTTCATGATTCTGTTTATTCCTGAGACAACTGTTCTACTGCATAGCTGCACATGGAGGAATAGCAGAATTGAATTATCCAGAGGAATGTTCTGGACAGTGTCAAAGACAGAGGAACCTGAGATCCGAAAGCCATATGAGGCTCAGCTACCATCTGGAAAACCTTGTGGTACTATCAGCCACGTCAGAAAACCTTGAGACACTTACTGGGCAAAAGCGTGTAATCCCACGACTCTGAATAGGGCCTCTCAAACGTGGTCACTTGACAGGAGGTATCTGTACAGGACAGGGAATACCCAAAGCCGAAAGCAAAAGCCAGGCCCCATCAGCAGCTCTAAACCAGTTGTTTCACGGGCAGAAGGACTAGTGATACATGATCTCATCTTCTGATTCCTCATTGCCCAATACAGATGGAAGGTCCACTTGAAATCCCCAAGGATGGGATGAGTTTCAAGACATCTTGGTACCAGGGAGAGGCCAGAGTACAACCACTAAGTGTCAATGCCAACATTTCTTTTTCCTCCATCTGCCTAAACTTCCAGAGATATAAAAGCTTTCCAATTATTACTCACTTTTCAAGTTTGGTGGAAATCAGCCAACAGGTTCAAAAGAGAGCAGGAATATTAAGGGAACACAGAAGAGGACATACTGATCTCCAGACTCTGCAGATAACAATTACCCAGGTTTGATGAGCGCTTTCTGAGCTGCGGCAAACTCAACTTCATTGATGTCAGCAGAAGTTTGCTGAAGGACATCAACTCCCAGGCTCCACAATGTCTTCCTACTCAGTCTTTGTTTTCTTTATCATACGAGGTTTGCATAGTTTAGGTAGTTGTGAGGCCTTAATTTAATAAATGTATGTCTGCATATTGATTATTATAGGAATATTTGATGATGTGAACCTTTCCGAGTCCCCTCCTAAGGCCAGAATGAGCTTGTCTATTCCTGGTTCCTGAACTGGGGCACTATTCTGCTTTGTGATTCTGTGATTGTTTCACTTTTTTGTTCTATTTGCCATCTAATGCAAAATAAACACACTAAGTCTATTTTTTTGGCAAATACCAGGCAGAAAACCTTGTCTGCAATAAAAAAGGAAAAATTATTTGGACAATTCGAGGCCTCATTCCCAGTTTTTGCACACGCTTTGAAGGAAAGAAAGAAGTTGAAAACATGGAAGAAAGTGGAAAATTGGGGGTATAAAGTAAGATGGGTTTACCAAAGGTTGAACTTTTTGGAATAACAGATTTTCAAATGAGAAATGAACCAATTTTCATATATCTGGACTTCATTAAAGTTCTTTCTACATACAGGAAAATACTATACTGTAGAAAAAGGGAATTGAATTCAACAATTGTAAGATGGTAAGAAACTAACTACAGGGAAGGATGTGCTGACAGCAAAACAATTGGTCTGTCGGGGGGGGAGGCTGTCTTGGAGTTCAAGAAACTCTGTATTTTCATTCTTGCCTCTGGCCTAAAAAAACAACGTCAGAAGGATGGACCTATTAATCAAGAGGACAACCAGAGCATCAAAGAGCGGGGTATCTAAAAAATGTGACTTTCCACCACCTGCAATATGCATATTTCAGTAGACAATGTGTGGCCTGGCATGCTGCCAGAAGCTGCCAATGACCGTATTGATACGTCCACTGGATACCCACCACTGCTACAGAAGCTGCTGGTGCCTTTTGGTGGTGCGGGACAGGGGGAAGGCAATTCCCAGTTTCTCTGTGGACATCAAGACGAGTCAGATGACCTTGAAGCATGGAGCTCTGGAAATCAGTTAGCATTCAGCAGTGACAAGCAGTTAGCAATCCCTAAGATTTTTTTGTCATAGGTTGGGATTTCATTAGTTTGATGAGGAGCAGAAAAAAGAATGAGTCAATCAGTAACAGGAGGAACAAGAACCACACCTATGATGTCACTGCAAAAGAAAAATGTGGTTCTGATAAATATGGAGGCAAAATTATTTCCCTATCCAGCAGGAAAACAGATTTCATTATATAACACTTATGAAACCACCTCTGTAACATCACACAATCCCAGTCACGTGTGAAAACACATACCGGAACAGGTGTGGATTTCTAGGCTGGATGAGGCTAAACCAATCCGATTTATACACCCTAAAAAAAGGAGGCTGAAAGCAGATGTAAATGCTATCTGTAAAAAACAGCAGGGCACATCAAATGCAGATACTGGTAAAAGTTACTTAAGCTGCAAGACAAGATCATCATTAAAGCAACAGGTATAAAATAATATCTAATACTTCTACACTGTAGATCAAAAGTATTTTTCTAAAAAAATAGAGAAACAGTATTCTGACCCTAACCCCAAACCTATAATAATTGATTGCAACATGTGCTTTGTGACTCAAAGTCCAGTACGTTTGTATTCTTCCTAATAAATAGGCATCCTAGCTTCCTACGCACCAAGAAAAAGATAACAAATCCAGCATGTTATATAAACCTGGCAAATTAGATGGAGTAAGCTGCTAAACTGAGGCCTACCTCAGGCCAAATTAATATGGACGGAATTGATTTTTACTTATGTGATACAGTATATGTTAGGGAGACATGTAATCTACAAAGCTGGTTTTCTGCATTTCATGCCAGGAATTTTTCCTAAATTAAAGACTTGCAGGCTCAACTATATAATCACTAATCTTTCAGAGGGACTAACTTCAGTCAGAATTACATGCGTACTAGATCACCCACCTGATTTCATTTTACAAAAATCCACAAGACATTGATTCAGCATGATCAAGACTCTCCCTGTAAAGCCCCAGTGCTAGGAGGAATTTTCCACTTTTTAATTTCAGTTTGAATAAATAAATTTAAAATGCATTTCTATAGTGTCCACATGGTAATAAATAACAATTTGCAAAAAGAAAAATCATGAAGCAATCAAATTCCATGGCACTTTAGATGAAGCCACATGAGTCCATGCTGTATTCTGAACTAAAATTCGTGTTAAAGGACAATTGTACCCAGAAGTTGAAATGTGGAAAAAGTTAAGTGTTTTGTAATAGGGGATTATTCTCAGAGACAATGATGCTACTTTGGAGTCCTACTCATTTAAACAACTTCGCTCCTCTTTCAGCAGTCCCCACTTATTTATAGATCATTCATTTATTAATATTCTTTTCCACCAAGCCAAAAGACATCTTCCCTATAGAGTCAGAGGGGTGTACAATGCAAGAATAGGACAGACTGAAGATGGCAAAGTATATGTTTTCCAAGAATAAAAGTTCATTTGTTGCAAATGTTTTCCTACCCAACAAAAGCAAGCTCCTTAGGAGGCCCCAACTCCTACAAATAAACACATGGGCTGAAAATGAAAGCATCTACAAGGGTCCATCTGAGAACTTGGAAGTGCCGTCACGTCATGTGCACATGCTGGCATCCAACAAGAGATGACAACTAGGGGAGGGCAACGTACCTGACGGCTTTTGTAGTGTTCCCAGAGCACATGGCACCACACCTCATTGCTTACATAGCACTGGTGACAGCAAAGTCTGCAGCAGGGAAAACAGCTACTCCCGCAGAAGCAAAGATTGTGAACGCCTGTGGGAAGTTCGGATATGACTAGAGAGGAACCAACTATCGCAGCCTTTCACTGCTTTGAGGGGTGTATAGGAAAGATGGAGAAGGGCTTTTTACCAGGGCCTGTAATGATAGGACAAGAGGTAATGGTTTTAAACTGGAAGAGGGAAGATTTAGATTAGACATGAGGAAGAAATTCTTCACAGTGAGGGTGGTGAGGCAGTGGCAGAGGTTGCCCAGAGAAGCTGTGGATGCCCCCTCGCTGGAAGTCCTCAAGGCCAGGTTGGATGGGGCTGTGAGTGACCTGATCTGGTGGGAGGTGTCCCTGCCCACAGCAGGGGGTTGGACTAGGTGACCTTTAAAGGTCCCTTCCAACACCAACCATTCTGTGACTTTATGATTCTTTAAGTGTCCAACCGAAACATCCAGATTTCAAGCCTAAGAAATTGCAGGCACATCCACAGATTCTATCAGAAAATTGAGTTTCTACTACTAAAAAGTAAAGGATGCTTAATGACTCTAAAAGCCTGTGAGGATAAATCCAGAAAGTGAATCTTAACAGTTAAGTTGTTCTCATGTCTTTCTTTGGTTTTTACAATCAGAGAGTTTTTCCTGCTTTTTTCTATATTTAAATGGAAAAAATATTTCAGTAGAATCCTACTAGTTTAATTACTATTTAGTTCTGGAGTTCCTTTTTATTGAATAAAGAGTTCTAGCTTTGCCATGTAAAAGGATACCACCATTATGCTCGTGAAACACCCCATCAGCAAATATGAACATCTCGCACTCTCCACAAAGAGTTAATACAACCTATTAACCCTGTAAATTAGGAAGGCAGGTGACAATATTTCTGTGGAAATAATTTTTCCTGATGTCTCTGCCAAGAAGTCCTGAGAAAACACAAGCTGAAGTTTACCTTTACTTTTTCCCATGGGTGTTTTGGTTGTAAAGTAAAACCCAGTGCTTGAGAAGCAGCATGTTTGAACTAGGTACAGGTAAGTGACCCCCACCCAGAGCAGAGAGCAAAACCTGCTGGCTTAGAGACAGTGAGAGATCTAACAAAAGTCACCCAGACCGACATCTGCTCAAATCTGTATTTCAGATTCCCCTCAGTCTGAAGGGTTTCAGATACATTTTGCCAACTAAGGCTTAAACAAAAGATTCCAGGGTCACCAGGCTCACAACTTTAACCGTCTTTGAGCCCCTGACCCATTGTATGCTTTTTGGGCCCAAATTCTAACTTTCTTACACCTCAGTCAGCTCAGCTGGAAAACTAGGTAGAAAAACAGCTTCACTGAAAACCAGATGCTCCATCTAAGCCAAATCCCGCTGAAAAACAAGGGAACATATGCTTTCCTTAAAGCAATCACCGCAGTCAATAAAATGTGCTGTGGGGGAATGCAAATATAGTCTCTCACAGAATATAAATCTTAGATTAGGATTTGTTAAAAAAAGAAACAATGCAAACAGGACACATACAAAATATTAGGTTCCATAGAACAAAGTCAGCACTTAAGTCTGGATTCCGCAAATGTGCATACATATATATATAGCTTTAACCACATGCAGTATTTTGAATTCAGTGGGATTAGTTGCATGCATAAATAAAAGACAGACTTGATATGTGTATTTCCATAAAGTGTGAAAGCAAGGTGTTTTCTGTGCGTTGTAAATTTAGTATCAGATTTATTCTATCTTTCCCAGCTGACAGATTTACAAAGCAATGAAGGATCAATAGCACGAAAATAAACTGCATCGTACTTATCTGTAATGTTCAGAGCACAAGTTGATATATCAAATACAGTGCTAATGTTCCTATGCACATCATTCTTTCTCACCAGTTTAAAGCACTCAGCTTACATTTTTTTTTCTGCTTATTTCATCTCCACATAGGCTTGTGCATCCTTGGCACAGAGACAATTTTCACACGTCAAGGAAGTCTCCAAGGTATTAAACACACACTCTCCTTAGTGTAGTCTATGTTTTACCCAGGTCCACAGAAAAAACAAATCCAAATAAAGATTATGTTTTAAGGGAGTCCATAAGCCTGGGGAAATTCTATTTACTTTGGTTAAACTTTTGATTTTTTTTTTCCAAAAAGATGCCACTTTTTAATCACCACAGGGTATGGAAATAGTGAAACAATAAACAGTAACCATTGTTAATTTTGCAGAGTTTTGTCTATTCCTTTAGGAAGTCTCTGCAGGAAACAATGCAGCAAACATTAGAAATTGCATGTTCGTTCTGCAAGACTTAAAGCTCCCCTCAAGTCATGCATTTCTCAGTTAATCTTTCAGTGCTGGCCTCATTACCTGCCTTTACTTCTGTTAAAGCCTAAAGCCTATTTACATGTTTCACAAAAATAAAAAAAAGACTCGATCAGATGTATTCACAAGTAACACAGGACTCCAGCCTTCAGTGCTTTAGTTTTTAACTCCAGCAAGGCTGCTGAAGAACCAATACAGCAAAAACAGGAATATCATAGTATTGTCTACCCATACACTATCTAATATCTACGGTGAATGAAGATTAAAAAGTGGAAAAACGTGATTTGCTTTACACACACAGAAATACACCGGCGTCCTTCACATAATGATGTGATTTCCCCCATGTCATCCATAGAGCTTCCTGTTACCAGTGCTCAAAAGGAAAGTCAAAGTTTAATGCTGTGGGACTTCCTTTGCACAGCTGCACATGCAAATGAGTAAAAATTATTCTAAATAATAGAAGGGGGGGGGCACAAAAATAAATGCAAGATGCTGGGAAGAGTCCATGCCGCTTTTGTAGAAGGAAATCACATCACCATGCTGACGTAGCTCCTGGAAGGACTCAGGAAGCGTGGACCAGGGGACATCAAATGGATCTGGTCATTTTAGATTTAAAAAAAGTCTCTCACCAAAAGCTCTTCAAAAAATTGAGTATCCAGACTGGGTAAGCAGGGTAAGAAAAGACGTACACCGTGCATTTGAATCTGTTACTTCTCCATGGAAGCACAAGGTAGGAATAAACTACCAGTTTCTCAGTGTCCTTCCAGAGGTTCTGTCTAGGCTGTTCAGCACGTTCACACCCCTGTAAAAAGGGAGAGATTACTGCAGTTTCAAAGATACTCAAGAGTGAAGATGAGGCTGGCAGTGAGGAGCTGAACAAGCATTTCATAAAACTGACTGAGTGGCAGAACAGCAAATGAAATTCAGTCTAAATAAATGCATATGGGCAAAATAAATCCTAACTTAACCTTTACTATTGCCACTTAGGGACAAGATTTTAGGATCATACTAGGTAATTCCATTCACCTGACTGCCCCATAGCCATCAAAAAAGCAAATCAAATGCCAGCACCTGTTAGGTAAGGAATAGACATCAAAGCAAAACATACTGTTATCCAATTGCATGAGTCTATGTGCACCTACATGTTGAATACCGAATACAGCTTTCATCCCACCATCACAAAATGGACCTAACAAAGCTAGAAAAGGCCCACAAAAAGCCAATAAGGATGATACAAAGCATGAAGCAACATCTGTACAAAAAGTGATTTAAAAGACTGGGACTGTTCATCTCAGTAAAGAGACAAATGATGAAATTATAAGGGGAAAGGAAGATATGAGCAAAGACTTCATTATATCCAATAACATAGGGAATAAAGGCATCAAAAGAAGTTATCAGGCAGTAGTCCCAAAGTAGAGAAAGGGAGGGTATCTTTTAAAGCATCATGTGCTTAAACCAGGGAATCGTTGTCAGGGAGTATCACGGATACCAAGACACCATTAGAGTAATTCATGGAAGAATAATCTTTCATGAGCTGTCAGATGTCACGACACCCATTGCCGGCCCAGGAAACCCCTGAACTGTGCACCAGGGAAGTACCGTTACAGGCTGTCCAGTGGGCAGCAGCTAGCACCAAAGTCAGACCGCTGAGCTATGTGCACATGAGGAACAGCCGTACGGCTCCTGCTTGTGGTCTCCCATGGGTCTGCCTCAACAGTCAACCCATAAACATCAGATTGCAACGTTCTCCGATACAGGTAAATATGACATCAGGGCATAGGGAGGTTTGGGATGCTGTTCTGTCACCAGCCAGGCTGGAATTCGCAATGCCAACACTTTATTCAGTGGGAACAGCAAGGTTTTTTTGTTGGCTTTGGTAGGGTACAGCTCTCCCACCTTTGACTATTTGTTTTATTGTTCTGTGCATCTCTCTACAGATTTTTTCCACAGGACCGTGCTGACAGGAACAAAAATGCATTCATTTCACTGATACTTCCCAAGGGAAAGCATGTCCTAAACAAAATAAATTTTCAGCAGCTTTCTGTGTGAAGCGGCGATAAGATGGCTCCCCAGAGAATGCGTGCATATGTCCCCTCAGTAGCCATCTTCCCTCCTGCTGAGCACAACTTGTTAGAATTGCACACACAACCCCAAGGATTGTTTTTACTCAACCCACACGCTGCCAGAAGGTTTTTCAGACTTTCAACATGCTGTTTCCAGGGCGACCATTGATCTCAGATTTCAAATACTGCCAGAGCTGCGTATCCTCTTGCTATGCTCTCCTCCTTTTGGAAAAAAGACGCCTGCGAGCCCAGTTTTGCCATAGGGAGATTCCACACTACACACACCAGTGGGGCTCTAACAAGCCCATTACCTAACGCCTGGGGGTTCCTCTTGGTCTTATATCTTATACAGTACGTATGCACTGGGGACCTATAAAACACTACCAATCCGACGTGCCTTGAGGTAACCGAGTCCTCAATGTTTCACTTCTTGTCCTCAAAAAAAACTCACAAATAAGAGGTTAGGTCTCATTCAGGGTATCTAGGTTTTGTGGGGAGGGTCCTTCCAGTATAAGGAGATGTATACTGTTACTAAACCTCTTTCTACTGCTTCCCACACCATTACCGTTCAGTAAAGCTAAAGAGGCTGCAACGAACAGCCTGCAAGGGAAACCCTGAACGCATTGCATATGCACTTGAAAGACAAGAGGCGGGGACCCAGCAAGGCTTCCAGAGGAGAGAAGGGAAGCAAGCAGGACACACGGACGCAATCACACCACGTGCAGAGATGTCGGCACGTGCTCCGCTGCCTCTCTGGATGGGGACCCTACAGCCCAGGCGCAGTATT
>NW_009617063.1:0-5646 GCF_000690535.1 Cariama cristata
CCAACCATAATGATTCTATGATTCTAACTAAGCAGCCATCCCTCCTCAAAAGATGAAGTAATTTTGCAAGAGCATACCAAATTTTCTATTGCACAGAAAACCCTTCCCTTGACAGGGAGCAGGGCAGGGAAAGTGCCCAGAGGGGCTGGAAATTACGTGCCAGTTGCTGGTAAAGTTTCTAGTCTGAAAGAGGATCACAGGGTAATTCAGGCACAGAAGGACCTCAGGACATCCCTAGTTCTACATCCTGCTCAAAGGCAGGCCAGCTGTTGTTCAGGACTTTATCTACTCAGGCCTTAAAAACCTCCTAGGCCAAAGCCTGCACAATCTCTCTGGGCAACCTGTTCCACTGCCTTTTTCTCCTTATATTCTGGTCTGAGTTTCAACTTATGTCCATTATTTTTTGTCCTCTCATCATATGCAACAAAGAGCCTGGTTCCATCTCCTCAACAGACTCCTTGTCGGTAACTGGGGATCCTCCTAACACCCGCAGGCTGAACAAGCCCAGCTCCCTCAGCCTCCGCACAAGGCAAGCACTCGAGCCCCACGACCACCAGTCAACTGGACTCCAGTTTGTCAATGTCTGTCTTCTATTCGTACACACCAGTGAAGCCATATCCACAGCAGAGACATCCACTGATTGAAAGGTGATTTCAGCGAAACCCAGTCTTTTCACTACAGCATTCCTAAGAGATGCCAGAGTCAGAACCTGCATGTGTGGCAAGGCACAGAACAGCAAGAAGGCAAAACTGAAGGTCTTCAATTTATTCAGGAAGGCATTCCCAGAGAAGCCTTTAAATGTTTTTATTGCTCCTGCTTTTCCTACGAAGTCATCTTAACCAAAAATAAGAGCGGACTAGCGGCAGTTGTTGAAAGTGTATTAGTGGCAGAAGAGCAAACCACTCATGAGAGTGAGGGTGAGAGAGAACTTGTAACTGGGGGGGGGGGGGAACAAACACCTAAACATTAAAGCACAAGGGAAGCTCTGACTGACAATCAACTGAGAAAAACTGAAACACATACTTCACCCTTTTGAACCATGTTCATGAAGCATTCAAGGGGACAGGCACTGTCTGTGATTTCAAGTGACTGCATGTACGCAAACTCACACTAGAACATAAGTTGGGGATTTGAAGAAAAGAATTATCAAAAGAGGGAACTCAGGACTTCAAAATTATGAATAAAAATAATTCATCACAGTTATATAAGCTCCTGAATAGCAAATATCAGCAGAAAAGTGTGGCATAGCATTTCGTGGTTTGACAAGTTTCCAACAAAAACTGAAAGGGAGGAAAAGCAACACAATCCTGTCTGTTTTCTATATGCAAGCTTGAAAATAGCACAATGGTTTGGGCATTACACTTTGGGAATGCTACTTTTCACTTGTGTCCCTAAGCCACTTCTGAGTTACTAAAGATCATTTACAGTATATTTTCCTATTTTAAATGCAAATTCCTTAGAAAGCTACATTCGACATCAGTAGTTGAGATGCTCATGTCAAGCAATCAACATGAGTTTTCTCTGACTACCTTGGAAATTATTTGTATTGTAACAGACAGACATGATTGACAGAGTGTTTCCAAACCAAAAAACTAGCGTTTTCAGAGCGAATCTGCTCAGCCACCAGTGACTACTATGTGCAATTTAAAGCTAATCTTCTATCGTCACTGTAAAACTCACGACTACTCCTAGCTATGTTGTTAGAAAAAGGGTTGTGAACTTCAAAGCTACAAAGAAATCACAATTGTATGCCACTTTAAAAAGACAGTACACAGACCTTATAAAGTATTTCATTTTTTGTTCTTTCTGAACTTAAGTATTCCTTTCCTTAATGAATCTTATTTTGTACCACAAATATTTTTATGCTTTTCTAAAAGCACAGTACTGATTTTATATAACAAGGTCAAGATCAGTAGCAGACTTCCAGGCTTAGGTTTGTAAAATCAGTAACTCAGTTTTACCATTCTGACATTATTTAAAATAAAGTGGACACATATCTGCAGAAAGCAGAATTCACAATTAAGATTAATTCTATTTTACATTAACATGAACAATAAAACCTGGTCAGCAGATGCACAGGCTAATAAATGAAGAAAGTAGGTGCATTAAAGGTAGGTACATTCAAAATTGCTGCCATCACAAGCAACCACTCCAGGTCAAACATTCTCTCTGAGTAATGTTAAACATCAAAACAGCTTTAACTATTAAGTACTTACCACCAACAGCAATTTTTATTTGCAGACAAGAAAGCATTCTTCTCTATAAAGTAAAAAAAAAAATTAAAAATCCATGTTTTGATCAGGTAGTATTTTAATACGTTTTTATTACATGAATGATGGGCTTCATATTGGGAAAATCATCAAAAGCATCTATTTAAAAAAATTAAAAGTTCCTAGTATTATAAATGATGAGAATATAAAGAGAGTTAAATATGACTAACAACAAACAAATCTTATTTTTCAAATCTGATGTTAACTACCAGCATTAGCAAAGGACACTTTCTCTCCTTTTGTCTTCATTGATCTGCTTCTCTATTCAAAAGTCTTGAAAGATTCATTCTTGTTTTTTCAAGTGCCACTGTTTTGGCTCGTCTTGAAGGCCTTGAACTTGACATTGGGACTGATTCTGGAATTTCATCACCACTGAAATGTAAAATATTTTAAAAGTAAGGCCAAAAAGACTAGGCAAACTGAGAGTTTTTATATTAACAAACTTCAAACATGGTCTTAAAGAGCAGAAGTACTTCTTACTAATTATAAACTTTTTATTTTTTGAGAAGACTATATTAAAGTTTTCCAAGTGATACAGCAGTAAAGATAACCAAGTGTTAGCAGTTGCAAAATAAGCGAAACCCCCAAAAGATTAGGTGGTATCAAAGTAAACACACCGAATAGGCAAACAGGAATGACTGACTCTGGTCACCCTAACGTCTGTGAGTTACTTGCTTGAGAAAGAGTGAGCACAGCTGAAAATTACAAACATAACGTTGTTTTAATGCTTATATCCTACAAGATCATAAGGGAAGGAATACACTGTGTATATTCACTTACCGGTCATTTCTAGAAGCTTATCAACTACATGTTGAAAAACAAGCAACAAAAATGTGGAGGGTTAAAAGGAATTTAAATAAAAAAAAAAATTTGACTCCTCCACAGAACAGTTATTTTAAAAAGCAGAAAAAGTGACTGGAAGAAAAGTAATAATGTACACAAAAAAAAAAATTCTAACTTTTTTCAGCTAGAATGTATGTTAACTCTATGCACAAAAGGTATGGTATCAAAAAAAAAATTACAGGCTCTTAGTCAATGGTAATAAAATGTGATAAAATGTGAAGCTGTCAAACCTGCTATTGTTTCAAAAGTATCAGTTCAAAGAAATTTTTTTTCTTAAATATTTAACTGCGTATTAGGAATAGACAATATTAAAGATGCAGGTTTTGGGAAAGAAAAACATTTGAATTAAGTTTCCTTGCTGGAACAGACATCATAGTTTTGATGGTGGAGAGAAAAGAATTTACCTTTCACTACTGCATTTTACAGTTGTGCCAGTTTTTCTTCTGCTCACAGACCTTACTTCTGCTGCTGCTTTCTGTTGTCCTAAATGTAAGCAAAAGTCTCCTTTCATATCATGGTACCATTTCTTTTCTTAAACTAGTTTCGTATCTTTCTCCAGTGCTTGATATTGCATTGAAACATAAATATGCAGTCACCACAGATAGAATGAGGTGACAAAACAAAACCACCAACAAAACACCCACATACCACTTCTCCCATAACACCTGTATGTTACTGTAATGACTGTGGCCAAATTATCTTGAAATCCTGTAGTCGGACTTTTTTTTTTCCTTTTTAAATCTGTATTGTTGGGAAAAGCTAACAGCACAAAAATTTCCACAAAACAGTCTGTTTTAATCTTTTAACAAGCAAAATTTTACAAACTACAACCAAATATGAAGACTGAATGTTTTTTATATCTGTATGTTCACAAAAAGTTAGTATGAAATTATTTTATTAAAAACAACTAGTTTTGTAGCCAGAAAAAGCTAATGCATACCTTTGCCAGCTTTGTTTCTTGTGGATTTCAATTTTGCAGTTGCTTTCCTTTTAACTTCATTAAGCGGAGTATGAAGAGCATCTTTATTATTTTCTGTTAAACAGAACAGCACATGCAGAAGTCACATATAACCAACTTTTAATTTTCCTGAAGTACCAGTATTTTAAATTCTGGCTGTCATATAAAAAGGCCACACAATTTTAACCCCACTTTTCCCTTAAACTAGAAATTAGATAATAAGGCTAGAAGGAAGCTTAACATGTCACTTGGCTATAACCCTTCCCCAACATCAGTCAATCACATGTAAACTATTCCTGACAACTGTTTAGCCCCTTCCATTGTGTCAGAAGTCAAGCAAGCAGGGCAGAAGACCAGCTGGGCTGAACAGGGAGCTCCTTATGGAGCTCAAGAGGAAAAAGAAATGGTATGATCTCTGGAAGCGAGGTCAGGCTTCGCAGGAAGAGTACAGAGCTGTGGTTCATCTGTGCAGGGAGAAGACACAAAAGGCCAAAGCTCAATTAGAGTTGAAACTGGCCAGTGTTGTATCAGATAGGAAGAAGGGCTTTTTGAAGTATGTTAAAAGCAAGAGGAAGTCTAAAGAAAACATTGGACCAATACTTGAAGATAGTCACCTGACTAACAGGCATGAAGAAAAAGCGGAGGTATTCGATGCTTTTTTTTGCCTCAGTCTTTAACAATACTGATAGACCTTGGGCTGCCTGGTCCTCTGAGTCACAGGATCATGAGTGTGGGAACAGTGGCTTTCCATTCGAGGACGCTGAAATTGTAAGGGACCAGTTGTATCAGCTGAATGTACATAAGCTGAATGAGAGCCAGCAGCCTGCCCAGATGGTCAAGGCCAGTAGCGTCCTGGCTTGTATCAAAAATAGCGTGGCCAGCAGGATGAGGGAAGTGATTGTCCCCCTGTACTCGGCACTGGTGAGGCCACACCTCAAGTAGTGTGTGCAGTTTTGGGCCCCTCACTACAAGAAAGACATTGAGGTGCTGGAGCGTGTCCAGAGAAGGGCAGCGAAGGTGGTGAAGGGTCTGGAGGGTAACTCTTATGAGGAGCGGCTGAGGGAGCTGGAGTTGTTAAGCCTGGAGAAAAGGAGGCTTAGGGAGACCTTATTGCTTTCTACAACTACCTGAAAGGAGGTTGTAGCCAGGTGGGGGTCGGTCTCTTTTTCCAAGTAAAAAGTGGTAGGACAAGAGGAAATAGCCTCAAGTTGTGCCAAGGGAGGTTTAGGCTGGATATTAGGAAAAATTGCTTCACTGCAATGGCTATCAAGCACCAGAACAGGCTGCCTAGGGAAGTGGTTGAGTCACCATCCCTGGTGGTATTTAAAAGATGTGTAGATGTGGCATTTAGGGGCATGGTTTAGTGAGGGACTTGGCAGTATTAGGTTAACAGTTGGACTCAATGATCTTAAGGGTCTTTTTCAACCTAAATGATTCTATGATTCTAAGTCCATCGGGCCTGAGGGGATTCATCTGAGTACTGAAGGAGCTAGCAGATGTTATGGCAAGACCCCTCTTGATCATCTACCAAAGCTCTTGGGATTCCGGGGAGGTCCCTGCTGACTGGAAGCTAGC
>NW_009617064.1:0-27061 GCF_000690535.1 Cariama cristata
GCAGGAATGGGCAGCTGCTCTCAGCCACCGGCCCTTCCGGCTGCAGCGAGAGCCTCCCCGTGGGAGGCCGTAGTTAACCCCCTGCGTGGGCACGCTTACCCTTTACCTTCTGTCTTTCCCCAAGACAAAAATGTTTATTCAGGCAAGAACATGAAAATCTTCCTGATGCCTCATAATTGCTTGCTGTTCCCATCTTTCTCAATCAATGGGCTGGCTGAAGCCAGCTGGGGTCCGTCTCTGTGGAGAGGGACCCAACTCCTGCCTTGCTCTGCAGGGCAGTTCTACTGGCCACAGTTAGACACCGTAGTCTTTCCTTGTAAGCTAAATGACGGAGAAGTGATGTCCTTGCCTTATGCTCCCAAGTGTCCAAGCTTCCATGTACGGTCTGTACAAATGGCACAGAAATTCACTCTCAATAGTCTACTGCTGCTCTTGTCCTGTTATGTTGAGGTGTTTCCTCCTCACACACTGTATACATCAGCGTGAATGAACCCTTGTGGTATGCAAGACTTGAGATCATAAGTCCAAACACAGTTTGTGTAGCATTTATATTTACCCATCTGTCTTTTCTGGAGTGTTTGTAAAGGAGCCCTGAAAATGATGGGAACTGTCCCTTCTGGAATTGGCATTCTCTCTGAGTCTTCCACATTTTTCCAGGATCTCCAGAGTTATGTCCACGGTACAGAAAATACTATGCAGCTTTTAGCTTTAAGATCGGCAGCACCACCACTCACATTAGAAAACCTTTGCAGAGAGCTCTGGAGGCACTTTGAGCTCAGGTAACTGATGCGACCCCAGCTCTAAGAGCTGAAGCTTTGCTTTCTGGGGGTTCAAGTGCATCTATTCCGCAACGAGAAGGCTGAAAAGGTCACTCCAGCATGATGGTGCTGCTTCCCACAGCTCTCTACCACTTGACAGAGTTGACTGAGAATGAAACCTAGATTGCCTCAGCACAGGTACTCATGAGCAAGTTCAGAAACAGCCAGAATGCTGAGAGTGCAGTGAGCCTTCTGTCATAGAAA
Source organism: Cariama cristata (assembly GCF_000690535.1). Taxonomy (NCBI): domain Eukaryota; kingdom Metazoa; phylum Chordata; class Aves; order Cariamiformes; family Cariamidae; genus Cariama; species Cariama cristata. The sequence goes on from NW_009617064.1 coordinate 1,023, forward strand.
ACTTGCTCATAGACAAGCTAATTTGAGTGCCCAGACCCAGCTGCCAATCAACCTCATTGGCTTTGCAGTGTCCACATGATCTGGGACTCAGGATACTTTTATATATCTAGCTAGGGATTCCCTCCTGCCCCCGGCTTATATCTTGTAGTCATTTAAACACAATTCATGTATTATTACAGCGATTACAAATCTGTCTAAAAAGTGCTATATCTTCAGGTTGATGAATGTAAAATTCGTTCAGCCTAGATACTTCTTGGACTTTTGAAATAGTCTTTATTTCGATTAATTCACTGGGATTTTTTTGGGATCCTGTCACTCTTTAAAGAAATGGTAGATCTTGCACAGATTTCAGCAGGTACAGAACTGGGCTGTAATTTTACCAGGTCTGTTTACACCCTCTATTTTGCTTCTTGGCTTCCTGCCAGAGAGATACCATAGGTAGCATTAGACCAAGATATACTCAGCTGCTACTGACTCTTCGCTCTAATTTACTGTAGCAGCCATTCTTCCCACAGTGACTACTAAAACAAAAATGTACAGAAGTACTGAAGGAAATCACGAGTTAGTCTTTCAGTTGTCATTCAAACCTTCTGTTCCTGCCTTTCTCCTTGCTTCTAGGTTCAACACTTTTGTTCTTATCCCCTTTGTTCACCATCAGCTCTAACTGCATATATCATTTTATAACAAATTGAGAAAAAATAAAATACTTCCTTATCATATCATCTCACTACCAGTACAACATTTACAGAATTGACTTCCCAAAATAATGAATATTCCCCTACATTATCTCTAATGTAATAAAACATATCCCCTATTGCTTCTCAAACAAGACCTGCTTAAACGTTAGAGATTAACTAAGAAGCTACACCATGCACATGAGTCCTTAGCCCAGCACAAATGGCACATTCCCAGTCACTAGAAAATGTGTGTATCTGGCTGGTTTATGTGGGCTAACACTAAACACTGGCATTGCTCAAGAGGTGTGTGTGGCAAGAGGCAAGTAGCAAAGTGACGGACAGCAGGGGCGGTGGGTGAAGTAATAAGTAGGTGAAATAATGGTTGTATGTGGCAATGTGGAGTTAATGGCTAATCTAGGGATTCTGTGCCTTTTCATGGCTGGCCCCAGTTAAGCTTCATGTAAGATTACTAAAGCAGGATATTTGTTTGTGAGAATATGCGTGTGTTGGATCGACAGTAATGTGTGCATGCCTCAAAGCGTGCGTGTTTTTTAATACATGCAATGTCCATCTGATCCTTAGTGGTGAGGAAAATAACTATGAACTATAGAAATGTTAGCCCATAAATGGGAAATAGATTGTACAGGATAAAGGTAATTTGCAAACAACTTTATTTGATACTGCACTTAAAAGTAATGAAAGTGAGTTCTTACCATACCATTAGCATTTTTATTATTTTTATTGTTATTGGTGAACAGATTTGTTCTTTTAGGAGTAGCTGTTGATGAATCTCAATAATTAAATTTGTGTCATGTTCAAATGAATGAGCTGTAAAACAGGTCTTGACAAAAGAGTGGTAACTTTGGGAACTTACTTGATCTGACAGCGTTTTAACATTGTTATCTCAACTTTTACCTCTGTTTTTGAAAAAGTTAGCATGTATCCATCTAATGTTTTAACTGGCCTTCACACTGTTTTGACCTCAAGTGGCAACTGCTCTAGTTTCACAAGAAAGCATTCTCAGACACTAAGAATATTCATGGTACATGAATATTTCTATCTGCAAAGCAAACAAGCTCTTTCATTTTCAGCTGAGTAACTTCCCATGGAAATTAATTCACTAAACAACAGTAGTTAAGTTCTTCACCACTTCCCTGTGTACCCGTTCTAGATTACAGCATCTGTGAAGAAAGGAAGGAAATCACCACAGATAATAAGGTCATCTTCATATTAAGAAATTAGTAGAGAAAATTTGGAAAGATTCATGTATTATTTCGCCTTTGTTTTGCTCAACAAGAGGAAGATTAATTGCTAATACAGCAATGAGGAATAGGAAGAATGTGGGATGGGTAGCAAAGAAAAAGGCATAGATACGGACAAAGGCAAAAAAAAAGTAATGTTACTGCGTCAAAATGAAATAACTGAAAAGTGGATATACTATTTCCAGCATTTTGGGGAAAAAAAAAATGGAGGAATTTCACAAAACAGTTCAGGAGCCCCCTTTTGTGATAAAAGAAAGCTCATGGAGTTCCTAACTGGAACACATGGATTAGAGGGGATTTGCAGTTGAGGAAACACGGAAGTAAAAATAAAGATGGGTAGTAACATGCTAGGTTAAGGAAGCAATGTTCTGCAAATAAAACATGAGGAATAAAACAGCTCATAACTTAGTTCCAATTTATTTTTGGAAAAGATGGTTACAGAGCGTATTGAGAGGAGAGGGCTGTGAGATCGTTATAGATCCCTGGGTGGAAGTTTTGGAGGTAGCTCAAAAAACATATTATTAGAGAGATGGTACCACTTGGATACAAGAACCAGTCGATGAGATTTCAAATTCTCAGTTAATAGTTTAGGGAATACATGCCACCCATACTTGGGGCCAGACATTCTGGATAGTGGTAGTCAATGAATTCCTCCGAACTGTCAGTGAGCCTGTAAGTAGTAAAGCTTTTGGGTCCTTCCAGAATATGCCCTCAAGGGCCTGACTGTAGATAACAACACTGGACTAAGTGATCACAAGTTGTGTGGTGAAAGGTAGGGGTGAAAGAAAGTAGAACATTCTCAATTTCAGAAAGACAAACTGTGATAAATGAAGGTACCTGGCAATAAAATCAGCTTGTGTAATGAAAATAGAAATTTGAATGTGGAAGAAGCCTTAGGTATCTTAAAACCAAAATAGCCGATTCCATTGGGATTTTCTATCTCACACAAGGCAAAAAGGTTTACAGGTAGAGGCTTCAAGGCATAAATGGAAAAAAAGTGGCATCAAGGGAGAGGTAAGAATTAAAAGCAGAAAGCATATGACAAAACAGAAAAAAAGGTCTGGTTCAGGAAAGATCTCAAACATCAGTAAATGTGAGAATGAAGGGAGAACGTATCTGGAAAATCAGGTTAATTTAGACTGTGCATATGATATCCAGAAAAGCAGCCAGATATTATCCAGCTGTGACAATATCGTGAGAAAGAAGAAATGTCACTTTCCAGTGAGGAAGAAGTGGGTTTTAGAGATAGACTATATCTGATTCTAAAACTAAATGCATATTTTGTCTCAGTTTTCAGTAAAGATGGTGGTGTTGACCACAGGGTTAGAGGGCAGGATGCCTAATAGCTAGGAGGGAAAGGAAATTGCTAGTATCACATACAAGATGAAAATAAAACACAGTCTACAGTCTCTGGGCAGAAACAACAGATAATGCCCATTCCAAAAGTCAGAAAACAGTGTCAAACGAAATCACTTGTCTCATAGTAAGCTTTTTAAAGTAAGAATGGCAAGAAATGAGAAAGAATAATGTTTGTTTACAAAAGGTGGACCTTACCAGATTAACCAAATATCTTTCTTTGATAATATCATTCATCTTCTAGATAAAGGAGGAGATGACGGGAATTGGCAGAGCAGTAACAGAGACTAATGGAGGTGGTGGACTATCCAGAGAGGATAAAGCAAAATCTAATGATCAGAGGTGAAGTATCTGAGTAAAGGTGGTTCTTTTTTCTCCCCCCTGACCCCGCAGTTCTGGGCTTAAACCTATTAGGTATTTTCCTTAATGACACTGACACAAGATGATGATGGGAAATTTATATGTAAATGAGTCAGTGCTCAGAGGTACCAACACTAAGGAGAACTAGGAAACCATACACAGTTAAACGGAGAAATAAAAATGCAGTTAACTTCAAGAGCACAAAAGCAAGACCTTTCGGCACTAATATCAGAAATTTCCTCTAGCAGCTGAGAGCTTATCACTCCAAAAAGATGATGAAGAAGGACAGAATATTCTAGTTTATCATAGCATGATATGAAATGCCATCCAGTTTCAGCATTAGAATGACAAATGCAATCTTAAGCATGGCTGGGCAACAGGTTAAGTGCCTTCACATAGGCACTTAATTGGCAGTGCAGAAGTACTTATTCAGAGCTCCACACAGGCAGCCATGAACTGGCTTTGAGATGTAACAAACTGAAGGGGTTGATGTGCCATGATTAGTGCTGTTGCCTTCATCTGAGCTTTGTTCATGTTGTTAAATTGGGTAGGGACAGACAGCCACAAGCTGTCAAGCCAGTTTGTAATTAAGCCATGACTTAGCATGGCTCAGTAAGTTACTACTCCACAGACGAGCTGTAATATACTGCCTATGTGCATCTCCCGGCTCGTCCAGCTACTGAACTAAAACATGCTAGTTTAAGCTACTACACGCTGCTGTAGCATCCTAGCTGAAATGTAATAATTTGCCTTGGTAACCCAGTCACTTGTGAGCATACGTTCACACTTTTCCTCCATGCTACGGGGAAGCTCAGAACTCAATGCAGTATTGTATTGTGGGTAGCATGGGAGATCGACTAGAAGTGTTAGTTTTGTTAACTTCTTGCTGAGATGTCTCCTTTCGCAGTCTAAAATCTTGCTAAACATTTTACTGTGATGTTAGAATACCAGTTTTTGCTTAGACTGATCTCACCCATCATCCCTAATGTGTCTTCATCATTACTGCCCTGGTTTGTTCTTCACTGACTTTCTGGATTTTTCATTACTTTTTCTACCCTTTGACTGAAGTATTTTAAAGAGAGCTTAAAATGCTTTAAGAGAGTTCCAAAGCTTAAGCCTATTAATCAACTGTAAAATACTTATGTTCTTGTCATCTTTTAAACTTATGCTGTTGAATAAGTCAGTCACGTTTGGTTAGAGAGTTTGTTTTTAGGCTCCATAAAATAGACGACTTCTGGTAACAACATCCTCTCAATTTTCAAACATCTTTCAAATGCTGTATAGGTACAATGTTATATAGTACGGACTATTCTAATGAAAATTCAAAAATAAACATGAGATTCAAAAGGAAAAAAAAATTATTTAAATCTGAAGATATTATAATTGAAATATGCAGCTATTAACTGAGATATATTACTGTCAATGCAATTCCATTGCTACCTTTTCCTGCCCACTTACACTTCTGTCCTAAGCGTGTCTCTAATAGCATTTTAATGACAACGAGTTAACAGATTCCTAATTAATCTTTTGTGATATTTTCCTAATTCATACAGAATCATTACTGTTAATTCACTAGTTTACACTTCCTTACTGTAACTATGAGGAGTAATTACCTGGGAGAGTGGCAAAGGCTGCTTGATAAAATCACTAACACTTTAAAAATGCTTTCCCACATTTCCATTCACCATCATCTCTTTCTCCCCATTGTTGAGGGAGAACAACAGCTTGAGAGCCCCAGTGAGAGAGGGGGCTTGTAACACATGCTGTTCTCGTCTACCCGTGGTTAAGAGAAGCTGCCTAGAATGGAGCAACACATCAGGCAGAAGCAATCTGATCTATGTGAGTGTTTTGTATTATTCGAGAATGTTTCTGGTGAGGGCATTCTGTTAAGATCAGCCGAGCTGTTAAACTGGAATGGATGTGACTCATCATCCTTCCGAGGGGAAAAACACGAGCAACCAAACTGTGCACAGTGCGAAGGGTTGCTCTAACACACACTTGAAACATTAACCTTGAGCTAAGTGAGTCTTGAGAAGAGTTTTTGATTTTTTTTTTTTTTTTTTAAAGACTGCAAGGGAAAAATATCTTCTTCTGACAGAAACTTCATGTGTGTCCAGTAGGTCACTGAACCTTTTCCTAAAAAACTGAACTGTAGCAGGGGCTGTTGAGTAGTTTATACATGCATGCAACTGATGAATTCCAATTTAAGTAGCCAGGAAAAGTGGCAAGACATCAAACAAATCAAGAAAAGTAAACCCACAGCAAGGGAAAGGCCTCTGTTTCTCTAAAATCTCATAAGGTCTAAGCAATGCTCCCTAGTATCCATCCCAGTGGTGCACAGCCCCAGAAGAAGTGGCCCAGCAGGGCAGAGCTGCAGACGTGACTGGTTGTGAACTTGCTAATGGAAACACTTGGTGGTGACTCAGTTAAAGAGAGTCACCAATAACAAACCCATCCAGTGAGATCAACAACCTGCACAGCAGCTTGCTGGGAGGTAAAGCTAGTACGCAGAATTGGCAAGGGGGATAACACTGACTCCAAATGGAGCCCCTCACAAAAAAGGGTTAATCCTTCCTTTATCTGCATTTCTGTAGGGTGGTTTGGTAGGTGCTATCCCTGACCATCAAAGTGGGTCTTGTCAGACACTTTATCACGTTGTGGCCATTTCAATTTTGAGCTCTGAGCAGAGAGCTTAGCATTCTGCATGCTAAATCCAGGTACATCCCCTGCATTGTCTTGCGGTATCCACAGTTCAAAAATTAACATTTTTAATGTAAAACATGTAAGTGTGTAATGAATCTTCACAAAGAAAAGCAAAGCAGAATGTAGGCTAGGTTCCATGTTATGAAGTTTTTTATCAACTAACAAGGGGGGGGGTGTGTTCCAATTATATACTAACAGACAGAACAACAGTTTCAAGGTAAATATGTTGTATTTAGTTTTGAAAGTATTGTTACATCTTTCTTTGTCTAGTTATTAAATCCTTCCTGAAAAAGAAAACGTGTATATTTCTTACTAGCATATGCACATGGAGATTATTCATGACAAGGGTATTAATTTATATAAGCTATTCTTCTGACTTCTAGAAATTATATTAGTGTCTGGACAGAAAAAAAACAACACACCACCCCAAAACACCACTCAGATACATTCTCACCATGGTGACCTACGAGAGAGCTGTCACAACAGAAGCTGCTGTTGCCACTACAATTTCCAGAGCTCCTGCTGTTCGTGTTGTTGCTGAAGAGAAAATCCACTGCCCTTTGCTGCACTTAAAGCTCAGTAAGATCAGATTGCAGCTTAAAGATAATGTTCACACTTTACTGTACATCAGTATCAAAGAGAAAATGAGATGATCAAAATATGCCAACCATAATAATAGCGTCAACATAAAGTACGCTGTGTACTTCCCTTGAGGTACTGAGTGCTCTGACTCCCTACTGTTCCAGCAAAGGGAAACTAGCATCATGATCACAGCCTTTGGGTTCAGCTCTGCTCAAGCCAAAGTGCCACTAATCTTGGTAAGAATACAAGCCATGTAAAGAGAAGAGGATTGATCCCCCACGAAGGAAAAAAAAAATAAAAATCTAGTGGTGTTTTTGAAACACAGAAATAAATTAGTAGTTGCAGTTATCAAAGAGAAAATATAAAATAAGAACAGGCATGTTGTCTCTCTGCACAATGAATGTTGTGAACTCTGTTCCCACACTCCACCAAAGGGCTGCCAGTTAAAATAAGCGTGTTGCAAAGGTCTTTTTTGCCAACAGAACTACTAAGTCAGTGGAATGTGTAAAGCATACCCTTTTAACAGGTTACCTGTTACCCAACTAAATAAGAGTCTTTCAAAAGATTAGAAAATATTTTCTAATTTCAAAGATAATCTAAAGCTAGTGACAAGAGGACAAGTGATTTTAAATGTGAATGTTCAACTTTGGAGAAATGAGCAGTTTCATTAATTTTACACTCTGCTGTACAAAAATCAAACAAAACCAACAAAGTCTTGGTGACAGGACTTGACATTTTACAAGCAGTATTTCTAAAAGTGAGAGGGCCCCCAGAAGACCTCCGATTAGCCTGCTCACTATCAAGAAAATAACTGAAAGAAACTGCTAGGATATCTATAATTAACTACAACTAAGGGATTTAGAGTGGGAAGTTACTATGATCTTTGTAAAGCCTCTGATATGATAAAGTGAGGAAGTAAGAGGCATGAAAATTGTTTGAGAAAGTGCTCCAAACCTGAAACTGATCATCTTTGTTAGTGACATCTCATGTGTGAACCCTATGAATAAAGTAATCCATTTTTCACAAGCTGTGAGGTTAGGGTCTGATGTACAGTTGATAGTTTCATTATATGTAACTTATAAGATGTTAAAATGCCATGAAAAAAAAAGGTTCATAATAGAACTTATGCTGTCTGAGAAACAGAAACCCAAATTAAATTATAATTCAACTGACTTTCTAAGCAGGAAGGTAAATCCAAGTTTGGAAATCAGTGTGTCAAAGGATCACTGCCTTTCAGAGATGATTCAGTTTGAGACAAGCATAAACAGATTTCATTTGCATTCATCTAAAAAGCTCAGGTTGGTCAAAACTACCGTACAATATATTAGAATTTTCTCTAAATTGAAGGAAGCAAGGGAAGGGAGATGGTCCAAAGAAATGTCCTGAGGTTTACCCTCCCTTGCAGTAGGGAAGTCCCTCATACTTTGGGTGGAGGCAGGCAAAAACCCAACCGAGAAGTACACCCTGAAGTGCAGTTGTACTGGCTCCTTGGCTCCCAGAGGCAAGCTGTGAGTGACTGCCAGAACAAATACTGAAATTGGATTTTCTTGTTTCTATGCTTTTTGTTTGTGTGTTTAAGTTTGTTTCAATTTTGTAATCAGAAACGTAACCCTTGCTTTGCTAGTATAATTTTTTTTTCCTTATTTAACTTTGCCTGGTAATATCAGTGATTTCAAGTAACTGGGGCAAGCACAAGGCACATTATTTCTGAAGAAGCACGAAGTCTGAATAAATGATTTGGCACACAATCTTTAGGATACCCACAACCTGGAAGAAATTTGAGAAGCCAAGCATTTCTTAACAAATAGCAAGAGTCCATGTTACACTCTGGGGAAAAGTCTTTCCAGTGGGGCATTGAACACATAAGATTGCACAATTGCAGGTGCCCAACTGAGAGTAAATCTTTCGGATGTTGCACAGTGCTCTAGCACTACCGAGAATGCAACGTATTGCAGGGAAGGAGGGCTGAGGCACGAGAATATAGGTGGAACTCAAAGACAGTCAAGTGAGAGTGCCACAGGGAACCACAGAGCATACGACTGCCAGGATGAGCCAACTGAGTATCTTACATCTAGAAAAAGATTCAAGAAATGTAAGTATTACATTCCATTGCAAAAGGGTGTAAGAACAGCAAAATTCTGAATGCTGGAAAAGAAAGAATGGCAACAGACACTGGAGAGCACTACCGTGCAAAGCTCTTCAATGGTAACAAGCTAGCTTTTTCATAAGGTGTTTGAAAAAAGAAAATTGGGAGGCTCCACGGCTGAAGTGTACTAAGGGCAAGTGTAAGTACACCGTGGATACTGCCAAACATACTGCTGGCACTGTCATGTCACAGTAGGATACTTAAAACTGGATGCCAGCAGTGTATAAGCTATAGATATACAGAAAACCTCAGTGCCAGCTTATCCAGCTAGAGGGGGACCTTTGGATACAGGCTTTGCAGTCATGTATGTTTATCTAAGATAGGCCAGCGTTAACTGAAACATTGCTAGGTGGGGCTTGGGAATTTTCACTCCTTGAAAATAATGTTACCTTTTTCAATTACTAGCACATTGCTATTACATTATCATTATATTTTTTGCAAATCGGGAGTAAAAGAAAGGAAGATACAGTACTTGCAGAGACATCGAAAAGAGCAGGGGCATTCATTCTGTGGTGGCTATGACTTCCAGGTTTATTTACTGTTTGTGGCCCTCTGGAATAGGCTGTAGGCAAGATGACTTGCTCTGGTAGTGGCAGTAGCCTACTTCTTACCACCATTCCTTCCAGAGGCCCTTTCCCTGCCCAGCAATAAAACACGGGAAGGACCAGAGCCCCTTGAGAAAAAGGGCTTTTAGAAATGAGCTACTGTCAGAGCAATTAACCCAGTAATCACTCTTTTCTCCTCACAGGTCTGTGGCACCACTTGGAAAGAAGGAGACCAACAGTGAGCTGTCTGAATTACTTGACGATACTAATCTACTCTCAGCTGCTCTATTTCTTGGGCACTCATTTCTTCAGCATGGGAAACTTGCTTCAAGCAACCTGTTGTATATATTCAGTAATTAACAGCACTTTCAGGAAGTTGCTGTGTCCTGCTGGAAAAGATAGACTGTGGTATATGGCCCTCTCCTACCACTAGAGAAAGGTGTAGTGCCTCAAAAGTGGGCATCTCTACTACAGAGCATCTGACAGGAGTTCAGCAGAGCAGAGTCCTTTGTGCATGCCTGTTTGATGGAAATCATGGATGGTCTCAGATAAAATGTAGACTGTGACTGGCAGTGCAACAGCAAGAGAAGGAACGTTAATAGGCCGAACATATGGGGACTGAGGTAGAAACATATATTTCAACTTCTATTCAAACCTTGTCATACAGCTGTGTGGTTCTCCTTGTATCACGCCCCATTACATACAGAATCTTAAGGACCGCTGAGGGCTGAAGTAACAAAAAGAAGAAGTTATACTCTATTTTCAAGCACATTTAACTCAAACCACAAAACCAACAACTTCTGAATTCTAGTGACAGAATTACAAGAAAGTCCTGTGTGAACAATGATGCGGGCAGGAAGGTGTGACTAAAGACTTAAAGTCCGGGATTTTTGTTTTCCAAAAGCAAAACAAAGGACTGTATCCCCAAAGTACAAGGAAGTTAGTGAAGGAGAAACCACAGGGGATGAAGTGTCCACTTATGCAGCGCTTTCAGATTTAGAGGACAGGGCAATTTAGTGAAATTCAGAGATGAGAAGACAGAGTCGTAGATGAGCTCTTGCAAATTAGGCATCATGCCTGACTGACTGCAGGAGCAAGAGAAGTGAAACACACGGCCCCAAATCACTGTCAAAGCTGACATACTTTTGAGAAATGACATAAATTCACAGAGAAAGAGGGAAGGCTATGTGGCTCGGGGGCATCAACTGTTCTTTCAGAGTATTGGAAAGGTGGAGAAAAATCTAGAGACCTCCATCAATTTACTGAAGCACTTGATCGTGTTTCTTTTGGGGGAAGATATATGCATCTTATTTTCTGTTGCTTGAACATTCATTAGTCATTTGTCGAAGAGTTTAAAAAGCAAATCAAGCAGGAGTAGTCCACGCAAAATATTTTTTTTCTCTCCCTTAGTCTTTGTGTGGAAGGTGAAGGATCCCAGAGTGAGGATAAGACTATTATAAATCCCAATTTAACAAATATATGAGTCTGTATCAAAGAGTATGAGATTAAAGAGAAGCATGTATTTGGTTCCAAGAGAGAATCTCACTGGCATTTGTCTCTGGTCACTGCAGCTTGTACTCTAACGACAAGAATTACTTTTCAGGCTACTACATCGCATCAGATTTTAACCAGAACTCAGAGGGACAAATAATTGGACTGATCATGTTCCCATTAAAGTCTGCCATACAATTCCTATTTATTTCAGAAAAAACAAAATCAGTCTGAAGATATTTGTGGTAGCATTTTAAGAATTGCTTTCACACCTAGTTTTATACCATTTAATTTTGTTGACTTCAGTGGGGTAATATATGATTTTCAGTCTTAAAAATAAAACCAGAATCAGGTCAGTTTGTCTTTTTATTAATTATTCATTGCCTAAGTCTTGGAACTTATCACAGTTGAGGCCCACATGCACTGCTGCTAAAGCCATAGCAAAAAGGCAGTGATTATGTATTAGGCCTTTAGGTCCACAGCATCAGTAAATTATCACTGCTTCCATGTACCTGCAGTGTTTTCAGAAAGACCTTCATATTTGGGAAGTACAGTTGCACTTATCCACATTACTTTAAAAATTGATTTCAAAGGATTCTGCAAAACATAATCTGAACACACATTTAGTAAGACATAAATACACATTAAAGCAACTATTGAAGAAGTGTATCTGTCTCTACAGTTAAAGCCTTCTAAATTAAATTTTAAAGAATTCACTCAGACTGGAAATCATATCACCGTGTGTGGGCATAGAAGGCGGCTCGGTAAATTCTGGCTCGGTGGGTGAGTCAGCATGAGTCATCAGCAGACATACCATCCTACGGTTATATGAATCCACAAGGTACATTTAGAAACATTTCACAGTAACAAAATAATTCCATCCTCCTGCTTTTTGTCTAGATGACATTAATGACAGCCCCAACTTTTCTAAAATATTGTAGGTGTTCTCAGCTCAACATGTGATGTTAAAAAAAAATCCCTCTATTTTGGTATTTTCATTAAGCAAAACTAGCACAAATATGAAAAGCTGTTAGGAAAACCTCAGGTTGTGAATAAAATCATTTACATAGTTGCATTACACTTACAAACAGCTGGGCAACATCTGCTTTTCAGGTGGATTTCTAATTACTTGATTGAAACACAAGGAGTTTCTTTTTCTCTCTTTCAATTTTAATTGTTTCCATCACTCAGAATTTCAAGTGGATGATAAGATGCTATGACAAATGAGATTATTTAGCTGACATCACCAACTATGTAATAAGCGAAATAGTGTCAATTTTGTTCTGAAGCATTTTTTAATTGTTGCATATTATTGAAAGACTCCAAATGCAAAGTAGATGAGTAAGGCTTAAACTATTGCTGCTTTCTCCTCTATTCTTCATTTCCCTGGAAAAGATAAATTTTTTACTGTATATTTAATTTTCTTCTGAAACAGTTTTCTTCCAGCCTATCATTCCATATATGATATATAATTCCCTAGCATACCCCAATTCATACAGCTACATAGGAAATGCATTTTTCACTCCTCCTTATATTAATTTTGGAAGCTCTAATATTTATTTTTCTTCAGCTTTGCTAAAGATTAGGGAAATTTCACAAGTAATATGTCTGTACTTACAGTCTAGTGAATGGACTAGAATTGTTTATGGGCATATACATACACAACTATTTGGCCAACTGACCATCTCACAGCCCACTCTGGAAACCAAATCCACTGCCACGATTACTCACCCACTTGGATCCCACTTATTACAGTGATGCCACACAGATGCAGCCAGATTCACATCAGCTAATCTAGTTACAAAACAGAGGCCCTGGTTCTATCAGATATGTTAAAATTTATATAAATAGAAATGGCTTAACCTCTTATTTTAGGCTGCGGACTCTTGTTTCCCACTCTCCCAATGGCTTGGCAAAAGCATTCTGAATTTGTTCTCTCATTATCCTCAAGGGGAGGATGTTTCCTGGATTTACTCCTAACTATTATGTTTTGGTTTACTAACTATTTCCTTTCCCAGGTAGGTTGTCTGTCTATCACCTTCTTAGTATTTCAGGCAATTAATATTGCCCTTCATTTGCTATTGCTATGTGCTAATAGGCTCAGTCAAAACTTGTTTAATTTTCTATTTCTGTGAATTATATATTAACTCCTATACACTGAGTAAAGGAGGGTACGCTTGCCAGTGCTGCTGCCTCTGCCTATTTTTCACAGAATCATAGAATCATTATGGTTGGAAGAGACTTCAAAGATCATCAAGTCCAACCGTACACCTGATGCCACCATGTCTACTAAACCATGCCTTGAAGTACCACATCTAAACGTATTTTGAACACCTCCAGGGACGATGACTCCTCCACCTCCCTGGGGAGCCTGTTCCAATGCCTAACAACTCTAACAGTGAAGAAGTTCTTTCTAATGTCGAGCCTGAACCTCCCCTGGCGCAACTTAAGACCGTTTCCTCTTGTCCTATCGCTAATTACCGGGGACAAGAGCCCAACCCCCACCTCGCTACAACCTCCTTTCAGGTAGTTGTAGAGGGCGATCAGGTCTCCCCTCAGCCTCCTCTTCTCCAGACTAAACAACCCCAGCTCCCTCAGCCGCTCCTCATAAGGCTTTTTCTCCAGGCCCTTCACCAGCTTTGTTGCCCTTCTCTGGACACGCTCCAGCAGCTCAATGTCCTTTTGTAAGGCGTTAACCATAGTTGGAACTTGTCTACTGGATTGGACCCTTTGGCTGGATGAGGAAACATCAGTTTTATGAATCTTGTTGAACTGAGGAGTGAACTAGTGTCATTAAGATAGGTAACCTTAGGCACACCTTGCAGAAGAGCGTAAGCCCCTTGAAGGTTTTGCAAGAAGCTCTGAGGGCAAAGTGTTTTGTGAGTGTCAGAGGCACCTTAATGCTGGATTTGGGCTTCCGATCTAAGTACAACCACAAGGACAAATTCAAAGCCATGTTTACCAAACATCAGTGCTGTTTGCTTACTGGGCAATCAGGGTTGCCAGCTCCCCAACACACAACCCAAAGATTTCAGCACTTAATCCAAGTTGTAGATAAGTTGAGTTAGCAACATATCTGTTAATAATAGCTAGCATGTTGCAAAAAATACACACAAAGAAAACCAGAAATAGTTTTCTTGAACCATGTTTACTCAATAATACTATTCAGTAATAGCTTTACTTCAAACACTTAACTCAAAGTCAAATCTTGTAGGACACTGCTCCTTTTTGACTGTAAACAGTGGACAGCAGAAAACATTTTTTGCAGAAAACCTCGTTATTGTAGAGATATATATGCAATATACACTTATGTACATACACATCTTTTTAGAAAGTATTTTCAGCACATAGTCTTTCCACAGAGAGCCAATATTCAATATGCTTTGTATATTTTAAGCTGTATTTTTTACAAACATGTAAAGTAGTGTCTATATTAGTAAACTCATCATCAAATGTTGCTGGAAGCAACACTCAGTCTTCTGATACATTACTTTTTCTTCAGCATTCCTTACAATTAAAGTGGGTTGATCAACACTAGTTTAAATTATCAGAAATGAGGCAGATTCCCCATTTCCTTATGCTTTTTATCAGCTACTGAAATTAACATATTCTGTAATTTTAGGGGAGCTTATTTCCAAACTTGCTACAAATAGGGGAAATCCACTCTGGTAACCATACAATGGGTTCAGAACAAAGGATTTGTCAAAGATGGTTTAATACTTGGCTACAACAGATGTCATAACAAACAATAATTCTTGAGTTACCTTTGAGGGAGGATCTCTCTTCTGACAGAGGCCATCAGAGCCTGGAGAAGGTGCATGGAATTTCCTTTTCTTTTACCACAAGTTCTCCTCTGAGAAACCTCAAAACTGAAACTCAGAGACTCACTCCAAAAAACTTCTAGTTACACCAACAGAGACCTTGCAAGTAATCCAGTCAGTAGACCTACAAGAGGGAAAACCACAGTGTATTAACTTCCTCTCCACCCTTAAATGCTTTCAGGTGCATTTAAGAGCAAATCCTTAGGCCACATGAAAGAGCCACTGTCGCTGCTCAGCATCTCACCTGCCTGGGCAGCGGAAGCTCCTCAGTGCTCTGGCAATCTCTGCTCACTCCCATTTAGGCTGCCTGAAAGGGTGGGATGGGTTCATGTCCAGGTCTTTGGTATATCTGGGGGTTAGGGCTGCTCCTCGCTTCAGCTATGCAGCCATTGAATGGGTATCCAAAAAAGTGTTTAGGAACTACAGACCCCTTGAGACGTCACACAGGATTCTGAAAGAGGAAATTCCAGACCCTGTGACTGGATGACATTGCAGGTCTTCAGAAGGGCTTACTCCAAGGGTTTGGGATGCTGCTTCTTAAAATTTTGTATAGCCCATGTAGTGTTTTTCCGATTTAAGTCATTCCTGAATGCACTTATGATAACACTGTCTGTCTAAATACACAGAGGATGAATTCAGCTAAGGAAATATGTGGTCATTCTGGATCCTTGTATTCTGTGTCTTTGCTAGAAAGGCACTAGTAAAAGCATTTTCTATTCTAGCAACAGGTGGATTTCCTAAAGCAAAACTGCTGAGTAATCTTGGTCATTTTCCAGTATGCTGCTTCATTTAATGTAATTTAGAGCATCATTTTCATGCCTGTAGCATTTAGGTAATCATTAGCTAAGGGTTGCTGATAGTATCAAACATTCAGCTCTGCCATGCAGACCTACTGCTATGTTTTCCAGCTTTGATAAATTGGATGTCGAGATCAGGTACAAGTGCTGGTATTTCAAATAAAAAAGAGAGAGAAAGTGAGAGAGAGAATGACCAGAAGAAGGAAAGGAAGGAATGAAGAAGCAAGCTCTGGAGAAAAAGATTGGGCTAAAGTTTTCCATTAATTAATTTGTTATGTAAAATAACTTTTAACAAACACACAAATATGGTAGATTATTTTTCAGCGTCCTTTAATTTTCCTACTTGTTTGATAAAAAGGCAAATGAAATTTCTAAAAGTAAAAATGAAGCATGGCAGAATCAAACTAAGCTTGCTCAGTGACAGTGTCCCTTCTACTTTGGCAATATTCAATATCACTTCAAGTTTTATTGCACAAATATGATGACCGTACAAAATGCAGGGCAGTGGGGAATCTAACAGTATTTTACAGGTCTATATGTTTATTTGTTGACTGTATTCATATACATATATTTGTGTAATTCTGATAAAAACTAAACATTATAGGTTTGACTTAAAACTAGTTGATGCTACCTGAGTTAATTTAGATCCATAATTTTCCCCCATAAACCTATGAAAGTAGCCACTGCTTAGCTCAGGCTACTGCAGCTGCAGGCAGAAAGAGTGGAGGGCTGGAGCTGTCAGGGCACAGGAGATGTGGACATGAGAGAGACAGAAAGGCTAGAGATGTGTGGGTGATGATGAGGTCCATACAGCATAGCTGTAAATCAAAAATAGTTAAATAAATGCCAGTTGTTTCATTTTCGCTTTTTGCACACCAGTATGTTTATGTAGACTGACTGTGGGCAGTGCTGGTGTCTGAAAAAAAATTATGAAAGTGGCTGAGCTAGCTTTTACTGGGTGGGAAAGTGGGAGGCAGTGAGGAGGCAGTGGTAGAAATTGCAGATTTTACGTGCTTAGGAAAAAAATCGCATCAAACACGAGCGTGTAAAAGCTGCTGGGTGTCACAGCGCATAGTGCTGAGCCAACGTTGTTCTGCTCTCTGAACTGACTGATGAGCAGATTTGACATCTAGCAACACCAGTCATGGCACGTGGTGAGCAATTCTGGAGCAAAAAAAAAACAAACCAGCGCGGGCAGGGGAAGAGGGAATACTGGCTACTCAGCATGGTGGGGACAAAGCTAGCTCTGGCTCAGTCAAACCCACATCTCTGTTCTTTTCCTAGTGGGAGCCTGACAGGGAATTGCTCTGTGCTATAAGCACCATCCTTCCTTAGATGTTACTGAGGGTGCAAACCAGCTAATGAAAGGCTTGCGTGTGCTGCGATTTTTGTTGGAAAGTGCGAGGGCACAGGAAAACAGAGTAAGAGGATGTTTGTGCTGCTTGTGGGCAATGGGTAGATTGGGACAGTGAGGTGCATAGGATGGCAGAACTGCTTCGGGACTGTCCCGCACAGCGCTGCTGGAGCTGAGCAGCCCTGAGGCTTCCCCAGAATGTGCCGATGCAGGGGCAGTCCTGCTGATGGCTGCTTTGCTTGGAGGCCAGGACGGAGCGGGCAGCCATGGAGCTGACCTGGGGATAAGGACTCTTAAGGAAGTGCTGCCAGAAGACAGTGCAGTGGAAACCAAGGCATGTAAAACCACTTAATTATACAGTGCTTAATTATGTATATTATATCTAAATGTAGAGAACGATGAGCAGTAGCCCATATAAGTTAGTCGCCTGCAAAGTAAAAGAAATTCCCTAGGTACTGCAGTTGGGTAAGTGAATTTCATCTTACATGTTTGTTTCTTCTTTTTCTTTTTTTGGAAATCCAAAAAGCTTCTCTTGTAAATTTGCATAGCAGTCGACTTGCTGAGGGTAGTGCTACTAACTATGTTGCTGAGAGAAGTCCTCCCAAAAGACTAAAATCTGTGGGCTTTATTTCTTTTCACATCACTGATTCATCACTCGTTCTCCTTCCTCAAGATTTACAGTACGTCAGGACCTGACCGGAGGAGCTGTCTGTCATACTTCCAGTTAATCAATGACCTACTTTATTATTACATTTAAAGCATGGACTCAAAGAGAGGCTTTTTGCATCGAGTGAAGATCTGATCAATAACTGGCATGAAGGACACGGCAGGGAACAGGGCTGTGGAAGAGTGAATAGTTTTTACTAAATGTCATTTCATGACACCTCCCCTTGGTAGTCCAGTCTATTTTAGGTACAACAAGATGTCATCATTCCAGTTACTTTTTCAAATACAGATGTGCAGATTGTGGAAATATACTGAGCACTGAACTGGAAGCCTTTCATATAAATATTACACATCAGAAGGAAACACAAAAAATTTTATTGTCATTCCCCATCATTTAATTGTATGCACCTTCTCTGATATAATGGGGAATACAATCCGTCTCAGCTGGCCTCAGAAAGTTAAGTGGAACAATGTGCCAAAAAAATTTTATTTTCTACTGGACTAACAAAGGGCAATTCTGTTAAGAAACTTATTTTGCAAGACTGCTACCATTTTTGGGGACAGAACCACAAACACTTAATTTCATTACAAAAGTAACCTCTTGTTACTTTTACGCACTGCTGCAAAACTGCCACGAGTAGGAGAGAAATGAATTGGGTTGTCCTTTGTCTCTTGTACCACCAAGAAGATTATTATTATGTTTCTGTTACTTGTACTATATATAACTAATCTATATATATATATGCAGTTATGCTTCTGCAACCTCGTTTAGGCAGTGCAGTCAGTGGATTTATATTGGTCTCACCAAAGACCGAAACCACACATGCACAGGTGCAACTAAAGAATGATTTGACAGAATCTTTGTTGTCACTGTGAGGACAAGAGTTGGAAACCTCTTGAGTTTGAGATCCGGGCTGAGTTTGCATGTTTTGTAATTGAATAATGTCTTAGGTCTGGATTCATCTCATCTGGCTGCAGGCAAACATTTGAGTTGATCAGAAGGGTAAGTAGTAACCCTCATGTCTGCATAGGTTTAGTTATGAGTGACAGAGTCACTACACCTAAGGTCTGATGCATTTTCTAAAGGCGACTATCTTTCTCCATGAGTCACCACAGGAAGCCCAGAGAGACTCTGTCCCTAACTGGATGCCTCAGGAAGCGTTAGTGCTAGCTGTGGTCGGTCAAGGCCTTCATGTGTGCAAGGAGTGGTCCTGACCCGGGAGGAGAGGGCTGATAGATCTTCTCTCTGTTGTAAGAAAAAATGGGAATTCCCTAAAATCTTGTGCCACTGGCAACTTCCCCAGCAATTCTGAAAAAAACCCAAACTCTTACACTTGAAATGTGTGGGTTTTTCAAGAGGCAAAGCTGGTTCCAGCAGTAACCCCTTTCCAAGGATAGCAAACACTACTCAGGAGAATGGAATCTTGTGGAGCCAGAAGAGGTGCATGCTAATGAAACTGGGGTGAAACCATATTGCTTTTACAATTTTGGTTCCTGCCTGTCTTTGCATAAAGGGAGGAGTTCCAGCGCTTGCAGTTTATACTCTCTGCAGTGCAAAACCTTCTTATGTTGCCTACCTGACCTGTTATTCTGCAGCTTGGAGTAAAGCAGCCATTCAGAAGTGCTACAGAAGACAGACATCCGCTCCTCCTTCCCCAAAGTCAGAGTAGTTTTGGGATAGATTAAAGGATGAAAAGGAGCTGAAAGTACCCAGCATCTCCTGTTCTCTCCTCCTAATAGCAATATTTAGGCAGGGTAACATGCAATCCTATCACAGGTGACAGAAAAATAGAGGTAATACCTTTAAAACAGGGCTTTAATAAGAGTAAGGTGAGGCCTGCTCTCTCTGCTCTTTGAATTCATGATATGGAGAGAAGAATTGCTGTCAAGGCATCAAAAGCTTTGTATACTAAGACAAATGCCAATTCCTGAAGCTAAGTACCTAAATAAGCATCTCAGTTTCAGGTTCTTGCCAACCACATGGCTTTGGCATTTTGCAAAATAATATTTCAAAAAAAATGTATTGGTATATAAGCAAACTATGGTTTTAAAATGGCACACTAAGCTAAGTGATAACAGGAAAACATAGGAGTACAGTGGTGGAGTGGTTAAAAGGGGTTGCTAGGATGTTACAAGGATGACTTTGAGATTGTTCCAAAGAGTGTCTCCTCTCAAAACTGTAAACACACAGTTGGGCTGAGGAGTCAAAAGCAGATAAATTAGATGTTAGCTACATGGCTGTCTGGCATGCAAGCAGTTGGTATATCTTAACTGTTGTAGCTCACAGGGCTCCAAAGATCCAACAGACCATGAATGCTGATTGTTGCGAAATTTATATGATAAGATTATGCAGAAAGAAAGCCTATTTATTCAGTTGCAGACTGAATAATTAGGTATGGAAATTAGTAGCCATGGGTCACATAATGCCATCATTTTGAGAATAACCTCAGTGTAAGAGCTGATCTAAACTGAAAAACACAAGAAACAACTGAACAGAACATAACACATCTAACAAAGGAATAAAATGATATTGAAATGACCACATTTCAGGGAAATGAAAATCTGCCCCCAAACTCTATTTGTTCAGTCTCATACTCTAAATCTCCCTGAAGGGTGATTTTTCTTGGACAGCTGAGACAGATGCACTTCCATATTGGAAGCCTCTCTCCTATCACTGCAGCACAGAGCAGAGCTACTGATGGCCTGCTTCACCCTGACTGCGGAGAGACTTGCCAGGAATACATGGTTCCTTCCAAAGAAAGCAAACTTAGTAGTTTGTTGCTCAGTTAAATGCAAGCTACTAGGCCTTTTGGCCCCCTTTTTGTTCTTTCTACAACTGTCCAGTTCTGTGAATGAGGTGTTTTGCTACTGAAGTCATGCAAGTAATAAAAAGGGTGATGTGGTATTTCCTGTACCTAATTCCCCACCTCAGTGTGACCCAGACCCTGCAAGCTCCGAGCACCTCTGAAGCCTTTCAGTCTGACGTTGGTAGAGCATGGCTTCCAGCAGGCTGTGGTATAAGGTGTCCCTGAATCTCAACCTCCTCCCTTCTGCACTCCTTGCTCTTTAAGTTATTCTCACCTCTGCAAGCAAAAAAAAGAGCATGTGCCTGAAAAGTCCTGGATTAGTGACTGAACCTTCAAGTTTTTAACAGCTCCTAAAGGGCTGAGTATCCTGAGCACCCACTGGAAATTGAAGCCCCTCCACATTTCTGCAGCTATCACCAGTGAGCACCATAGGGAACTGAGATCTACACCTCACCATACCCATGCAGAAAATGGAGGAATGGAGCTGTCTTCTGCACTGCTGGTGGCCGAGGACAGCATTTCTCAGCTTCCTCAGACCCAAACAGCATTACCTATACAAAGAGCCTCCGTGACCAGTCCAGAACAGGGATTGCGCAGCCTCTGGATAACTCCCCTGTGCACGGAGAACAGCAAGAACAGGTAGCGCTGGAGCAATGGGGAAAACATCCCGGCAGAGTGAGGAGTATGAGCTATTTTTGAACTGCCGTTCACGTGCTTGGGGTCTCTCATAGCACTCACCGGTGGTCTTCTGGATCAAGGCATCCAGAATCCCGCACCAGAGATGTGGCCACAGCTGTCCTAGTCCAAGTTGAAAACCTGTCAAAAAATTCAGAAAGACGCCATCTTTTCTTGGGGTTTGTATCAGATTCTACATGAGCCAAGGGCTGACTCTCCACCCTGAAGGTTTACCTCCATTTTCTGTGGCGGTGATGTTAATCCAAGTGGTTACTTTGATTCAGACAGAGTTTCTGAGTTACTTTGTCGTAATGTTAAGCAAAGAGATCCACTGGAAATGCACCAATAAAAATTACAACAAAGGCCAATTAAATTCTTTTTTCTCTGACTTATTCACACAAAGAACATTTTAAAAGGTGAATTGCTGACTGAGGCACCACTCCAGCTGGGATGAGGATAATTTGGGGTTGGTAACTGTAATAGCTTCTAAGTGAAATTCATTTGCTGCCAGTAGTGCAGCTCTAGCTGATTTTCATCTGCACTTTTAATAAAGCAATTACATAACAGCGTAGTCTCCAGTATGTGAAAGTGTCCAAAGCTGGGACAGAAATTAATAATGTAATAGGGTAAGGTACCTAGGGTCTAGATAAAGTGTCCTGGAATTAGAAATGCTAATGGCTTGTCTCACAGATAACTGGATTGGTATAACAGTGGGCACAGCGGCCTGCCACAAAGCCCACTCTGCACTTACGTCACTCCAGAGCCTCGGAGCCAGCTCTGCCACACGTCCAGCTCTTCCCAGCATCGCCCACACTTGTACAGAAATGCCAGAAGCAGGACTGCTGCAGCCATTTCCCAACGTTGGTACTCCTGATGTATCTCACCAAAAAGACAAGCGTTGTGATAAGGAAAATCTTTTCTGCCTGCTTTTGAAAGGATTTGTTGATTCAGGGCTAGACCTAACGTTTGAACTGAGACTTCTAGTATCTCAGAAAGGCTGAAAAATCTGATTACAGCTGAGGTGAATGGGGGAAGATTTCAAAAAGCCTTGCAAATTTCAGGAGGGGTTTGTTGATCAGAAAGAGCTATTTCAGCAGTCCACAATTCCACGCAAGATACTCATTTATAAGGAGGAAGAATAGGTCAGAAGGAAGGCATAAATCAATTGTCACTTAGGAAGTTTCCGCTGTGACTAAACATTTCTGTAGAGATCTTTAACTTAACTTTTAATAAACTTAAGTTCTTGGAATACCCTTCCACTGTTTCAAAGAACATACATTCACTTATTCAGATATACTGGGCAAGTCTCTTAATTTTGCTGTGCTATGGAGTACTTATTTGTACAAGCATCCTACTTGCCTTACATAAAGTTTGCAACTAAATGCACTGGTGTTTGCGGAGCATTTAAAATACTTGGGTGACAGTGAGTCAGAAATTAAAAGCATTTGGTATTAGTTATAACCTATGTTCTTTCTCCACATATTTCAGTCATATTATATACATGTAAAAGAATAAAAGGAACGAGCTTTGCTTTCCTTAAGACGAGCAAGTCTTTTTTCTAGCAGCTCACAATCCGGCCTTGCAGCTTTGGCTGTCTGCCAGACAAGTTAGTGCTGGTATCATGCAGGCTAATGTAACTCTTGAATCACTTCACTAAATTTAGATGCTTGCCTCAGAATTGCCTCCAAACATTTAAACAGACTTCGCAAAGATGCTTTTCAGGTTTTGTGGGGTTTTGTTCTTTAAATCAGACACACGCTTTTACTTTGGCTTTTTTTATTTCTTCAGTAAAAGTAAGTTATTATTCATAGTTAGTCGTTCAAAAATATGAATTCTAAGTAGCTGAAAGGTGCTTTCCTAGCATGGCATGCGTTCAACAACACAGATGCCAGAGTACCTAGGTGCAGGACAACGTGCAGAGCGAGCCATTTGTTTTCTCCTCTGGCAGCCCCTGGGAGAAGCGCACACGGCGAAAACTGTGCAACTCGGTATTCTATAACCCAAACCACAATGGCCACGGCGCTATTGTCTCTTCAGGGCATGTGCCTGGAGCTGCTCATCGGGAGAGTGACTTCAGACCCAAGGGAAATCAAAGGGACCCATCTGGGTCACCTCCCCTCTCTCCTTCCCTCCCTGAAGAGGCAGGAGGTGTGGGAAGGGGGAAGAGTCCAGCGAAGCAGGTTTGCAGTCACCCCTCACCACCCCTTTTGACTGACCCCACACTTGGTCTTCGAGCTGCCTTTCTGAGCAGTATGGTATTTCTGATGGTATGGTCGTGTTAGGTTGAACTATAACTGTGGGCAGTGTAAAATCAAGCAAGTTAGCCATTGCGAGTAGATCCCTGGCAGAAATGTGCCAATTCACTTTTGGGTGGCAGTCAGGCCCGGTGACATGTCTGATGAGCAGTCAGAAACTGAAGCTTGGTCGGCATGACCCACTCGCTGGTGTGAAGCTCTAAGCTCACAGAAATTCCCACGGACTCACATGAACCACCAGGGAAAAGACACGACTCCAGGGCATTTCTGAGCCTCTGGGAAGGAAACCCAATTTTCTGAGCTAAGCCCCGTACCATCACTTTTTCTTTAAGGGATGTTAAAACAAAGCTGACCAACAGAGCATAAGCTCATGGATGTTTTGGAGTTCATTATACACCGTACATATTGGTATCTGGTTGTCAATATATAGAAACTTCCCTGCTGCAGAGTTTCAGAAACTGAAGGCAAAGGCTATAACTGGCATGTTTGAGAAACAGAGAAGAATTGGGTAAGCGACCAGCAGAACAAGATTTATGAGAATATATATATGAACGCTTCAGTTGTAAACAGCTAGCTATACCATGACCACGCAGAGACAAAGAACCCTGCAGTTTAGTTAGTGACAGGGATGTGCAGTCCCTGCTGCCGTACTGAGGCACATGGTACCTCTGTGTGAGAAGCAGAAGCAGAAAGTTTGGAGTGAGCTGGAGACTGTGTTGACCTCCTGGAACTCCATACATCACTCAGGGTGGTAACAGCTGACTCCGCTCATCTTTTGTGTTCTTACAGTGCATGGTTAATATTCACTCACTAACTGTGGCAGCTCCGTTTGGTTTATTCTGTATAATTAACGAGTTTATTCCAGAAATATGTACCATAGCATCCCTCACATTTTTCTCTGAAGCATCTGATATTGGCCAGGGTCAGATCCTAGATTTTTTTGGACCAGCTTGGAAATTCTTCCTTGTTTTATTAAAGTCATAACATTTTCCTTGCATATGACAAATAGCCACACTTGAAGCTTGGAAAACAGTATGTTAGCAGCATTTACCGCAAAAGAATCTGAACAAGCTGTAACATATATTTATACATATACATACATATATGTACATAAATATATATCTATATGTACATAAATATATATATATATAGGAAGCACTGTCTGAAATCCTACCCTCCTTAAGGAAACGCATGGCAATCGTCTGGTGCTGAATTCACCTCGTAGCAGCAGAAGGAAGGGGAATTTTGGCCCGTGTCTGCAAAGGCCAACATTTCACATTGGTAGCGTTCACACACAGCATCTCTCCTGCGTCAGGCCTCAGCCGAGAGCTTGCGGCACCCCACAGAGCAGCACTCTGAAGTGAGTGCCTTGGAGCTGAGAAAGACTGAGTTTGCACCAAAAGACTGAAGTGTTCATTCATAGCCAGATGCCACAGAAAGCTTGCAATGACAGGCGGGCAGAGGACAGTGTAGCTAGAGAAGCAAGGAGTTAGTGAGTACAAAAGGACAAAAGTAGGCCCAGAGATGTCCGAGGAACTGATCTCTCAAATCTGCTGATGTCCATCAGTGTAGCGCCTGGGCTTTCTGGGTAGTGAGAAAGTCTCCGTGACGTGATATGTTTGGGGAAAGAGAGGTGAAATGGATTCCACAGGATAAAGTACTGGGTTTGTAAGGGACCAGGGGCTTCAAGTATGTTGCTGAACACAGCCAGAACTTCAAAGATAATCACAGTCGTTGGCTTTCTCTGTTTAACTCTATTAATTCTTTAATTATGTGATTCATTAATCTTCCTCCTTTCAAGAAGATAAAGTAGAGTATTTAGGTACAGATGAATGTGAACTTGGACCTCATTTTGAACACACACATTTTACTGAAAAGTGTTGATTTCAATTTGGATCTGAATTTTACTTTGATCACCTTTAGCATTTAAAAATACTTAGATAGCTGGAAGAAAGACCTTTATGACTGGCAATGTTTATACGTGGATCTGCATTTAAAACCATAGTTGACATGAAGCCATAGTCTATGCATACACTACAATTACACTTTCAGAGATGTAACTTCCATTTTCCCATGTGGTCTGTGGCCCAGACTACAACATAGTGTTTTCCACATGCCAGGGCTGAATTGTCAGCTTTAATATTAATTTCACCAGCAAAGTCATCGAACTGGCCAATGTCATTCATGGTTACTTTCTACCATGACATTCTGTCTCAGATTGAATTTGATTACCTAAAGCTTTATTGCCAAAGCGAAACAAATCATTCTAATTAATACTGCAAGCTGAATGCTAGCTGAAGTATGATCATATTTTGCTCTTTCAATAAGCCTATCTCTTTCGGTACCATAAATATCCTTATAGCATGATTTGAGATCATCTATACCAGCTGAAGTCACTATTAAAATTATCCTTTATTCAGTCAGTTTCAGGGGGCATCCAACTGTAACTTCAATACACCTCATCTTTATGCCATGGAGAGAGACAAAGAGTCCAAAGGAAGACATAAAAATCCTTATTCCAGAGGTGAGAACGATTCCTGCT
>NW_009617064.1:27092-42256 GCF_000690535.1 Cariama cristata
CTGAGCAAGAACTGGAGAGGTATCTGTGGGGTGTTGTTTGATGACCTTTCACAAAGTCAACAGTAGAAGGCATAGCATGGCATTGCTGATGATTGGAGATAGGCATATTAGGCTAATTAAGCTGCATTGCTGGCAGCAGCCCAAAGTTAAGAGGGCATAAAGTTGGAATTCCTGCAAAGGAAGGTAGAAATGAGGCAAAAAAATCCTTTATGATATAGGATATCGTATGATATCCTATATGATACTATCCATCAAGAACAATTGCAATTAACTAAAGATGAGAGCAAGGGACTAAAAATAATCTTTTAAATTCAAATTAATTTTTCACAATATTTTTTCTATTGAACTTCATTCACCACTACTCATAAGCTGGGAAGCAACATTATCCCTATAGCTCTTAGTATCAGTTTCCAGGTAGTGGCTCAGTGTATGAGTTGTTATTCCCCTCTGCACTGCCATTTGCTCTCCTTTCCTTGAAGACTAGTCAAAACATCTGCCCTAACAGTTTGAATTACCTGACTTTGGAAGATATTGCTGTGTATACAGCATCAAGTATGCACACACCCTTTACAGAGCACACTGAGAATGAACAACTCACTATCTCGCTTACAGAATGTGATGCACAGGCCAGTATTGTTGGTGAAGAGATCTCACAATTTTTCTGTTCAATGGTAGAGTGTTCTAAGGGAAGACTGAAAGAGATGAATGGTGCTTAAAATCTGCAAAGTAGTAGCCTGTTCTAAGTAGAGGTGTGGTATAAAAAGAAGTGCAAGTCACAAGTGGGAGAAGATGACAAAAGAAATAGGCAGCAGAAAACGCATGGAACAGATCAGGGTTGACTGAGATGGCTTTCAAGTCTGATTATTTCTTTGGAGGACTACACAGAAGTCTATTTGCCTTGTGGACAACTGACTCCTGCACATAGCCTTGCTTTCTGGTTTTCTGCCATTCTCTAGGCATAGACCTCCTTCCTCATACACAGGCCCTATAAACAAGCTCGGAATGTGCAAGGAAGCAGAAGAGTATTAAGAGACTCCTGTTACGTCCCTGATCTACAGGAAAATGGAATTAACCACTCCAGCCTTGTGCTTCTCTATCCTTTAACCATATCGACGTCAGTGTTCTCCTTACCTTTACAATATCTCCTTACTGCTGAAAATGACATCCCAAAGCACCCAGTACTGGCAGGATCCATGCACAAGGAGCAGGGAAACGATAATCCTCTGTGGTTTATGGCCTTTCAGGGACAACTCATCCACCACATGCTGGGAAACCAGACAATTCAGATGCCTTTAAGATATCACATGGAGTGAGTGTGGGTAGAGTTCGGGGCTTAGGTAGCCAAAACCAAAAAGAGCTTTCAGGAGAGCACTTAGACTAAACTTTTTACAGCCTGGAAACTTTGACATCTGCAGAATGCAATGCTTAGTTATTCAGCCTCTGTTTACATCTCCTTCAGATCTAGCCATCTGCTACACTTCAGCTGTTGTGTTTTGATGCCAACCTTCCTGTAAGCAGGCTTGCATTGATTAGATTCCATCTAGCAGTGTAGCTGCTTCTCTCTGAAAGCCTAGCTTAGTGGTTCCTTTCTTACTTCTGCTTGGATACACGAATATTGCTTTCTCATCAGAATCAAAGTGACATATCATACATCTATTAGTTGCCCACATCCATTCTTGTAAGTCCATTCATTCACCGGAAATTCCTACTATGTTACTTCATGTCACACTGCTGCAGAGTATGACAGTAGATGCATTCCATACATGCATGGATATGACAGATTTAGCAATTAGAAGTTCACTTCCTCGTACCTTTCACTGGCATCTATTATATTCTAAGCAGAAGGAACTGTTCAATGTACTGAGTGGGTCAGTGTTAGAGGCTGTACTCATGGGCCTGAGTTGGCTGAGGTGCAAAGATTTACTTAGACTTTATTTTTTTCTCTGCTTTTCTACTTCTTGTCATCCTTAAATCTGGGAATAATTTTAGATAATATTTACCAAATGAATGGATAGTAAAGGAACCATTCAGTAAGCTACTAAATCATAGCCATGTAATGAAGTTTAAGGAGTGGGAAGAGGAAGGGTAAAAAACCTGGAAAAAAGGAGACAAGTATAATAGGTATAGATCAGTGGGAGTGAAAATTTTGTTGTTCTTTCTAAGATAGTAATGGTGCCTTCAGAAAGTAATTTTTTTAGCTGAGGTTCTGAGTCTCTTCTTGCATACCTTGAAATTGTTATTTGTTCATACAGTCAGAAATGTCCTGCAGTTTGCCAGAGCAAAAGCAACAGCAGGTATTGGAAGACTGAAAGTGTGTATAGCTTTATTTTCATGTTTCATCTGCCTTCCTCCCTTACCCTTCATCCCTAGTTTCACACCTTTTCACACCATTACACTTTGTAGGAGGGGCTGTGCCTTCTAAGGCCAACATTTAGGACACTGTGAGAACACCAATAACATAAGCGATCAATAATAATTCTACCATGGAGCAGCTAATCAGGAAAGTATGCCCTGCAGCTCATCCAAAGTAGAGTTGGGTCTTAATTCTGAAAACATTTCCACAAAGTTGTCTCACATAAATCAGTCTGAAGGTCCGTGGTGGTGAAGTGCAGCACATGCATTTGTGCTTTTGGGATTAAGACCCAGTAAGCCACAGGGTACTGTTTACTTTAAGCCTGCTTATTGCATTCAGCAAGAAGCAAGACACCATGATTTTACTTTGATGTTATCATCACAGTAGCTTCCAAGATTTCAGGAGTGAACCACTGGTGCTGTTGAATAAACTGCAAGCTTTTATTGACTTCAGCTAGACCTTTTAATCATAATGTTTATTACCACTATTACTCAGAAATATTGTATTTTTCCACACAAGGAAGAAGACGAAAGGATTTCTTCAGGTAACTTCCTTTACTGAAGGAAACCCAGGAATTACAATGTGTATTTTTAACATTGTCCTTGGGGTCTGGACTTTTGTTATAAAGCAAATGCAGCTCAATATGCTCTTCTCCCCCATCCTCCAAAAACCGGTTAGATGTACCAATCAACCTTTCTGTCGAATGTACAATGGATAATACCTGATACTTTGTAATCAAGTTCACAAATACTTGATCAGATTCTAAAAATACAACTTTTTATTATGTGGAGAGAGAAAACCACAATATTAATTGGGGGATTTGAAGTAAGAATCAGTAATTCTCAGTGAGTACGGCACTTAACCCACCAGCATCCTGGGTAGCAGTCCCTTGCCATGGATTCCCTCAGGTATCATTGTTCAAGGCACAGGTCCCACATGCCATCTTCGTATTACCTCCTTCAACTCTTCTGTCACAGCTCATGCTAAATTATTGTTTTTCAGCATGACACCATTTGCAAATATATCCAGGGTTGTCTAACGATCCTTTATTTAAGTCAGCCATTTCAGCTCAGGGTATGCTAGGCAAAACTGGCCCCTGTTCACCTGCAGTGAACAGTTTTGACCATCTCTTATTGCGACATCACATACAGTTGTGAAGCTCCTTTCGTAGTAATTTGAGATCTCTGTAATTGCAGCTGTGGGAAGGCAAATTTTTTTGAGGGAGAGGTGATGTACCTTATCAAACCAACTGAGAGAGTTGCAAGAAAAAAGCAGACCAGCTTTTGGTCCCACAGGGCCTGATCCCAGAAGTCTCGTAAGGATGGAACAAATTTTGTGCTAAGCGTAGACTGAGCTGTGTCAGTGCCACATAACAGGGAGGTCTCACACAAGTCTATTCATTTCTTGCAGATTGCTACAGCTTAAAAAAAAAAAATCTAACCAGCTTTCTTAAGCATAAAAATCTAAGACTTCAACTACTCTTGAAACATGGAGGAGACATTTAAAAGTTACAAAACATTAGAGTCTGTGCTTTTGATGCTACCCATCTTTCACAGTGTAAAAACTTTTTCCTAGTTCTGTGTAGTTCACGTCATTTCACATTATTCATAGGTACATGGATGAGGTTTTGCTATGATGAATCAGTTATTCAAGGCAGAGCATAGTTTTAGCGTAGCGTAACAAGGATCTTCAGTCCTGGGATGGGGATAGCTTCACTTAATCTCCTACAACACTTGAATGAAGTATAACCAGATTCTTTCCAGTGGTTTATTAGGCAATCCTAATAGAAATGATATTATCTCAGTTTCTTCCTACAGTTCATCGATATTCTCAGTTTATTCCTACAGTTCATTGATATAGATCAGCAAGGTTTTCCTCGATGTCATATCCCAAACTATGTAGAAATTCTAAATAGAATTCTCCACAGAAAAACATTTCTTTACAACATTATCAAGAGAGGTGCCCTCTCAGAGAGCAGAATTTTGAAGACAACTGTGGAAAACCAGAAAAGGAAACACAAAGCAAGCCATTTGTTTTCTAAGGACTGCCTCTGCTGATCATAGTCCAGATTTTCTTTGCAAGGCAGCTCCCAGTCTGGAAGGGTGTGTGCGTCTGCAGAGGGCAGGACAGCATGGGGGAAGTTTGGGGTGTATTTCTTGCAAAGTGTGAGATGAGAGAAGAAGTAATGACATTGCTCCAGACCTTTCAGCTCTAGATGCTGTATGACCTCTGATTTCTACGTGGTGTTTCAGGAGCCTCTAGTAGGATGGTGGAAAGGCAAGGGTTTTCCTACTTAAGAGGGACGAGAGATAGCTGCATGCAGGGGCTCCCTCTATTCACAGATTCTGTAAAAATAAATTCTTCCCATTCTCCCCCTTACTTTGTATCATCCTTTTCAATTCACACGTTAAGGCAAAGATCCAGAGTCTCAGCCAACAAGAAAAGAGGCCTGTAAATCTAATGCACACAAATCTGAGTAGCAGATTTCGGAGGGGTTCATGGTTTCTAAGGCAAATTGAAAAGTGTAACCCTGGCTATTTTTTAACAAGTGTTCCCTGACTGCAAGACTATTGGTGGAGGCTGCACAAAAATATTGCCTTTAAATGTCTGTGCCTAGACGTAAAGAAGGCATTTTGCCAAAATGAAAATGAAAATCATTGGCCAAATTAGCATCGTGTGATCTTCGCTTTAAAATGACCCTGATGCTGTATAAACAAGATTACATAAGGGTTCAGAGGTACATGAAGCAGTTCAGTAGTGCCATCTTGAGGGAAGCTCCTAGATATTATGTACAATTCCAGATTTCAGATCATCAGCATCTGCTTCTGTTTTGTTAGTTGGAAATAAGTCAATGAACTACCCCAGAAGAACAAGGTACAGTAGATTCAGAAATGCGTTAAAACATGCCCTTATTAGCAAAAGAGAAGTCAAAGCCAGCACTAATGCATTTCTATTGCTGCAGAAAATTATAGTCTGGGAAATAAAATTGTAATGTTTTGCACTTTTAGCTGTTTATCACAAAGCCACTTAGTAATACGAATTAAGCCCTGCAAAACATTAACGTTAATTTAGACTATAAATACCTTTGCATCAGAAGGGAGTCAGTGGAGGTAAAGAGCTGATGCCAGAGTCTCACAGAATTCTGTTTATTTTCTGTAATCTTTATTTTTATCTGGGATGCAGAACAGGATTGGTTTATCCTAGTCTAATTTTCAGTAGAATTATAACCATACATCGGAAATCAAATTGATTAATTTATGAAGTGGCAAATGGTCAGAATTATAAAAGAGGATGCTTACAATTACGATCTGCTTTGTTTTCCATCCATTCTTATCTTCCCCATCACATTGGTCTGGAAGTGCCACGTACCATCTGGTAGACTAAGATCAGTAAATGTCAAAAGTGGTTTTCATTTTTCAGATCTGTCAGCTGGTGACAAGTAGGGCAGTTTAGAGACCATGCAGATTCTTTTTTTGTTACTGGGGAGGGCTCTCTCCTTATTCATAAATATTTCTGCATTTCCTGACCAGATCCAGAAAAGGCAGCAAATAATGTTTCATATATGGAATTTCTTTTTTTTTTTTTCCCTCTCCTGTTTCCTTCTTTTAATGAGAACAGATTTACAGCTCTTAAACCACCACAAAAAATAGTGCACCATCTTTAATAGCTTGAATGTTGATGACTTGTTACTTGACATGCACAATCACCAGAGCTGACGTATGATTTATTGATTATCTATGAAAGGACAGACAGCTGTGAACTTTGATGCTTCTGTAAATATCAACATCACTCTAGTGTGAATGTATGCACATTTGTATGTTTAGTTCCACCTGCAGGGCCCAGAGGAATTGTGCGTGGTGTATTTATTCTATGTCTTTTTTTAACGTGCTCTCTTCTCCTTAATCAGGTCCAGTTCTACAGCCCAGATCCTACCAAAGCCTGATGCTAGATTGGTGGTGGCCAGCAGAGCTGTGGAAAATACTTGCAGCGATACCTCTCAAAGGCTTTTCTTCCTTGTTGTTTTCCTTTTCCTGTTTGTGGTTTTGCACTTCTATGTAGACATGTCTGCATCTGAATAAATCGTCATGAATGAACCCAATCTGCATGCAAAAATGTCTTGTGTCTGAAAATATGTGAAAATTTACCTTTTAAATTCATCCTTTCCATAGAAATTACAACAAAAAAGCAAAGCTTGCGCTGTGGAGATGACACTAAATGCAACAGAAATACTTTTAAGAATAATATACAGAACAAAGAAGAAGATTTTCTTCAGTTAATTGTCTTTATGGGTAGCCCTCACTGCATTTCCCATTATATGCTATCCAAATAGACTGCTACGAAATTGATGCCAAAGAAGTATTTGTAACATCTGAGTTTCCTTTAGAATTTTCTTTCTCTTCTGTTTCCAAAGAACTGGTTTGTGATTTGGCAGTTTCATTTAACTCCAGTTCCTAACCTCACCATCCAAGCTAGTAGGTGAGATGATTTTTCTAAAGTATAAAACACAAGGTGGTGGTTGTAGGGAGTTCTATTTATGCTTCTTTTGCCATTTATTTTTAATGTTAAAAATCCACCCTCCAAAGAACTGGGTGAAGGATGAACATGCCAATGTGTTTCCTTGACCTACAGTCCAACATCATTGCCTGAAAACTGAAAATTATCTGCTTTACAATGTTAATTGCTCCTACCAGAGCACTGTTTCCCAAAAGTGAATTCTATCACAGGTTTACTGTTTCAAGCAGTAGTGGGTGTGTTATTGCATCAGTAAAATACCTGAACAAAAATTAAGCTTGCACTGATTTTATTCCCAAGAAGATCATCTGCAGTACTGCATTAGTTCAGGAAAACCATTTTTCAATGGATTTGTCTGAATGACTGTGTCATTTACGCTCCCCTTCTACAGAATTCCTGTGAAACTTAGGGCACGGCCTGTGAGACTCCTTCACATCATGTCTCCTCAGCCTGACATAGGTAGTTTTTAGACTCAATAGCGCAACAAATGTTAAGATCCTAATGCAGGCAAGACAGCAGAGTACATGTGCTGGACAAAGTAGCATGTATACATATTGCTTTTTTTCAAAAAGGAACTACAGACCAGCTTATCCTCTTGCTAGATCATCCTTTATCTCAAAGGGAGGGAGGATCATCTCTGGTTTTGACATGATATTCTTGTATTGTGCAGTTCTGTAACAGCTAGATACCAGGTTTACTTCAACCAACCTCCTAAAACACTTTAGGCAACACAGAAAGAAAACGGCTAGATGTTACTCATAATTTGCAAAAGGAAGAGTAAAATCCAAACCTTCTTTCAATTTCTGCTTTAACTTCTAGGACTTACTTTCCAACTAAAAAACCCAAACCAAACCAAACAAAACCAGGTTGCCATTTCATCTTATTAATATATTTATGCTACAGTCAGAAATTCATATACGTGGTGGTGATATCTATTTTGTTGGTATGTCAGCATATCTTTCCTTTGCAGCCAAGAAGCTATATTTCCCCTAGAAAGGATCCTATTCCAGCAAATTTGCTGTGCCAGTACTGTGCTTTGCAGCCATTCAGAAAAGTTGCTGAACAATGTAAGAAGAGAGAGAGAAAGCACAGGGACAAGAAAATACTTAGAGACTATTTTAGAAGTCCAATATGATAAACACTCCATTTTTCTTGGTGAAATAAACATGTTTTGAATAACCCAGAAAACTTCTTAAGACTTTGTATATATCTGACTATATCTGCAAAACATAAAATTCAAGATTTCCTTTAGAAAATGGTAAGATACAAACGGGAACCGTGATTCACTGCAGGGAACAGTCTATAAGGCTGTACATAATTCTGAACAGCAAAATTACACACATGTTTAAATGAAGACTTAATTAGACATAATGTTTTAACTGTCTCCATGAAATGCTGTATTTGATTTGTGATTGCATTTTAAGATCAGTTATTTCTGACTCTACATACATTAAAGCCTTATTCATTCATGACTGGTTGCAAACAATAATCTGATAAATATCAGCTTTAACCCCTTGCGTGACAGCCTAAGAAAATAAGACCTTGATCTTGACTAAGGTCTTAGTAGGCTATAATAAGACAAAATGATACAAGTTTCTCCTATAATTTTTGTCAGAGGTCATCAATCTGTATTCAACAAAACCATTATTGATATTTGATGCCAATGAGTTCCTAGTTCACTGGCTTAAAAAAAATCATATGACACATTAGGCCTATTCTTTTTCTTATGTGAGACCCATAATTAATAGGGCCAAATCATTCTCCACAGATAATTAATTCTCATATAATTCCACAGGGTGACTGACATTTCATGTAAATACTTCTTTGGATAGGAGGATGCAAAGAAAAAGGGCTTAACTGCCGAACACAGTATATTTTTTGCATTCAGCTAAAGCTCCACATCAGTGTGCTCTTGCAGAGCTGCATCAGCACACGTTTCCCTATTGCATCCTCCCCCTTTCCCTTTGCAAATGGCCGGAAAAACAGTCTGTAATTTGAAAGAGGAAAGGGATTAAAAATGATTAAAGAATCAGAATGACCAAAAGCCAAGATTACTGCAGTTTTGAAACCGTACCACAAAGTGCAATGTCTATGTAACCCTCCTGCAGTGATAACATCTCAACACAGTCTATTGGTGTTTTTAAGCAAGGCAGCTGAGCCAACCTTACACACCAGTGCTACCAAAATGTGCAATCCCATTCCCTCTTCCTCTTCTCTGGAGGAAGGTCTGTATGCATCAAACTCTTCACTGAGCCAACTTCATTCACCAGAGCCATAAAAAAGTAACAACACACACCTAAAATGTCATGTTAATGAGTTAAAACAGCCCACTGAAGGAGCAGAGGGGCACCAGAGTTTGCCACAGACATGGTGGGTGTGAGGAGGAGGGGACGAGGGCTTCCCCTCCTGCCAGCTGTGACCTGGCCGCAGAGGCCACTTCCTCCAAACGTGTCCACCAGAGTCATACTCAGGGAACACCCTCACAACCACTTTTCCCAGCCCAGGAGGAGAAAAGGGGGGTAGAGAGGACACAAAGCACCCATATGCTTTCTTGTCCCATCTATCTTCAGAAGCAGATGGCAGCACTTCGTTTGCATGCCCTTGTAGAGCAGGCAGCTGTGCAATTAGGTGGCTGCTTTTTCCACAGAGCAGCTTCAAGCTGAAGTCCTAAAAACTTCGGGAGCATCCCCTGCGAGGCAGTTTGCATCAGCTACGCGTGCAGTGGGAGAGAGAGATACTCTGCCTTATCTTCTAGTCATCTGGGGACAGACACCTCATAGGTGCAAATTGCTTTTACTACAGGACCTGCAGTGAAATCACAGCACATGAAAGGTGAGGATCTGAACCCATTTTAACCAGTTCTCCTGAAGAAACAATGCTGGTGAGATCACGCAGTATGTGTAGTTGCACGTCTATCTGTATTTCTTATTGCTTTTTTTTTAACCACTTCCAGTGACATTTAGGCAAGGGACAGAAGTCTCAGGGATGTTAAGTTCCCACAACCTCTGGCTAGCAAGAAAAGGCAGTGTGGCTATTAACTAAAGGAAGGCCGGAAGGCAATCATTGTTGGATACGGCTGAAAGCTCAACCTCAAAATACAAATGCAAAAACAAGGGTTCATTGGTTCTACTGACCCCACAGAACCAGCATCAATATAGGTCTTCATAGAGGCTGACTATATAAGGCTGACTGCAATGTAAGTCAGCTTTTCAGCTCTATAGACCAAAAGGTTTAGTTCCCTGCTTACAGGAAGAGAGGCAAACAAAGTAATAAATTACAATATTGTTCACCTTTGCAGACGGGTTCCTTCTTTTCCTACAAGATATAGTAATAAAATACCTCACAGATAATAAAATACAAAAGCTTTATCTCAATTATGTTTTTATAGAGCCCCCAGGATTCATGCAAAATGATAGCAAAATCCAAGCATAAATCACAGTTTTTGTGATGGGGCTGCCTTGTACTTAACGTGTAAATTTTTGGTAACAACGAATGCTGGATTTAGCACCATCCTGGTCAATACTGAGCTTTACAATTTTACTGACTGTCTTTTGGAAACTATTTAAAAATTGTTGTGAAGGCACGGGAGTAAAAATGTAAAAATACAACAGACCTATCAGGTCACCAGATCCATCTACGTGACAGACCAGGACAGTTCTCTGCGACAAATCCACCCAGCTGAGTATAGCAGTCTTCGTCAATTGGACAGCTAGCACTTTCCCTTACATTATAATTTTTTCAGACCGTATGTTGTGTGCTTCATTTCATTAATTCAACCACATTTTTTCTTCTTCCTTTTAAATAAAGATTGCAGCACTCACATGTCAAGCTGAAGAAGACATTATTCTAACAGTAACGTCTAACATCTGTTTTTGGCAGGCACTATGGGCAGTTGGCAGCAGCTCTGCAGTTCCCTCCTTATGTAAATGATCGTGTGCCGGTGGCTGTCTAAGCTAACATTGCTGGAAGACAAAGGAAGAAAAAGTCCTTTTCCTTTTACTTGATGCTTACTGTTAGCTAGAACATAAGGAGTTTTGCATGTTGAACAGACAGCCTCATTTTCACTGTATGTGGGCCAGATCTGGCTTCAGGGGAACCAAAGAGAGCCCTGTGCAAGTGGGAATATTCATTAAAATATTTATCAAAGAGAAATGATTTTTAGGGTCTCATTTATGCATGGATTTATTTACTGGAAAGAAGAAATGCTAGGGAATGCTGCCTGACGCAGAGGCAGGGAAGAAATTACAACGTGCACCCTCCAGTCCACAGAGTAGATGTATCAAACCTTTCCAAGACTGGAATGTATTTCTAAAAGGTAGGTTCATTGGATGCACAATGATGTTCAGACCTTTTTTAATATGCCTGGAAAAGATGGCAAATATAGAGCCTCACTTACTGTGAAAATCTGGCCTTTGCCGGGCATCATGTAGGAAGTACATTATTTACAATTCTCCCTCTCATTTTGTGTGCTGACCATTTGATATATGGAATAAAACCAGGATAACTGGAGAAATTCTGTCCTGTATTGTACAAGAAGACAAACCAGAGGGTCCCTTCAGCTTATCTCTATAAATCTCTGACATGCAGCCTGTGAGATCGCAGAACTTTTAGCTCCTGCAGTAATACAGCTTCTGAAGATATCACCTCCCTGAGATGTTTTGGAGAGTCTCATAATGCCTCTGCTCCCCGACATTGGGACAGTACTGCCTGGCTTTAATTCAACTGAAATTTTATCACTGCCTGCAGCGAGAGCATGAGTAGACCTATGGGACTACCAGGACTGCACAATGCAGTTGTGAATGAGGTCTTCAGCTCCAAGGAGCAGGTGTTGGCCTGAGAGCACAGTTTCATGTGAATTAGCCCAAGGTGTTCTGAGATGATACTTCCCCGGTCTTGCCTTCCCCACTGTCTTGCTGCATCATCCCAACATGTATTTTTGTACCTGCACTGGCACTTCTTCGGGTGCATTTTAAACTGGGGCAGGTAGCTCAGATGGCCAAACATCGACTCTACAAGAAACATGGGCTTTTTACACCTGAGCAAAGCTCTAGGCTAATGTAGCCGTACTGCTGGTCCTTAAGTCATTTTAGCAACTCATATTTCTGGCCTCAGAACTGCATTGTGCCATGCTGATACACCTCACATGTATTGAGCAATACATCACTTTGTGGCTTCAGACTCTGAATAAATACCTCTAACCCAGACTGTGCTGTCAGCTACAGATGTTTTCCCCAAGCTCTCAGCACGCAGCCTTGCCATCACAAAAAGACCTCAAAGCTGATACAATCATGGCTCTGGGTAGCTACATGTAAGTGCTGCCATGCAGTTCAGCCAATCTTGTCTTAAACAAAACCAAGCAATCCTAGTGTTTGATATCTGAGTGTCACAAACATCAATAGGAGAAGCCGGCTGTGATGCTACGTAGTAGTAAGAGCCCCAAAAGAAAGAGAAAACCATGGAGGTTGAAATAGCGGATGAAAATCTGTTTAGATTTGAGTCTTCCTACGATGCTGGTCTTTGTAAAAAGAGAATGAAAACATTTTGCAATCTAGCAAAGTTCATACTTCACCATGTTCACACATGGAAATTTTATCTAATAGCTAAAAAGGTACGTTCGACATAGCTTTACAGTTGAGGTCTGGGTTCTGTTTTGGCCCCGTTCTAATCTTGAGGTAAATTTTCAACCCCAAATATTCTACATAGCAGGAAACAGAGTTTCTCTGGTTAAGTGGTCAAATTTAAGAGATATAGCTGCTGAGTATGCTCCATTCCCTCAAACTTCACTGGTACAGTAAGGCTGCCTAGCCACTTGTAGGACTGGCCTTTAAACTGGTGCAGCAAAAGTTCACCTCTTCAGTGAAATGCTGTTATTTTCTCTCTTTTCTTCAGGGATGTTAGGAAGCTGTTGCTGTGTGTGCATTGGAGAAGCGGGAACTTTTTCCACATGTTTACACCAGTCTTTCTATCTTAATGCCATCTTAAACTATGCTGAGCAATGGTGGGGACGTGCTGTGCACACTGCTGGGAGAAAAAAGAATGAGCAGAAGGACAGTAGAAAGCTGAATTATGTGTGAAAATGAGAATATGACTAAGTGACTTACCATTCAAATTGCCTTTCACCAAATGTGTGTAATCAATTCCAGCCCAGTAGGGATGGTTAACATTACAAAGGCTCTAATCATGGATTTGTCCAGTATCATCTTTCCCAAGAAGTAGCATCAGATGCCTGAAAAGCATATGCATGAATTTAGTAACAAAGACTCGAGGTTGGACCACTTTGCCTTTATAAAATGATTTGTATTCCAGATTTTATCTGTCCCTGCTGTAGTGATTTTACTCTCAGGGAGCAAGTGACTTCTCAATATTTGCAAAACTATGCCTACAAATTTGACTGAAGCCTGTACTTTGCAAGAATTGAGGTAACAGTACTAAAAGAATTTTATGTTTTATTGCATTTGAGTTTTCTAAAGAATGTAAAACAATAACACTCACAGGTATGCCTCACAAGGAGATAAAACTGTGTTTAGAAAAGTCACCAGGAAAATCATCTATTGCTTTCCAAATTAATTCATGTCCTCTGAAAGCACAGAAGACAATCACGTTAGATTTTTTAGTAAAGAGGAAAATCCCTGTATTCCAGGTTGCACTAAAAATGGTAAGCCAAACATTCATGGCTTTTATATTCAAATTAACAGGCCCAGAAGATCTGTGAGATCCTTACCAGAACTAGTCTAAAATACATTAAATCAGCAACTTTACTCATGTATAATTTTATAACTATGCATTTCCCCTTTTATGAAATTCTGTGCTCCCTCAGAAATCCAATTCTCCATTAGCTGTTTCAGCAGAAAAATTCCCACCAGCTCTAGTTCACATCCAGGAATTGAAAAACAGCTCTGGAACTCCAAAAGAGGAAGCTTTTTGTGTAATTTCTGATTAAGTGTATTTGCATTTCTATCTTAAACTGGAATATTGGAGAAAAAAGCCTCGGGGACATCTGATCTGTCCCAGCTTGTTCCAAGCAAGGAGAAGATCTATATGAGCCTTCAGCTTGCATACAAAATAATATATAGAAATTAAAGATGTTTAGAAAATATGCTAGCTTTCTGAAAAAGTGAAAAATAGAGGCTCTGAGCACTGAAAAACTACAGGTATTTGGTAATGAGCTAGAACAATTCCTTTGAAATTAATGGTGTTTCTCCCTATTTATCACACTACAAAGCAATATCAGAACTTGGCCTAATTTCTGAAGTTACCTCCAGTACTCATTGCAGAGGGAAAAATCTGTCATTACAGCTCTCTTAAATGAGTTCAATATAATTACATCACAACCTTAATAGCATGTGTCTCAATAATTTTCAAGATTAGTGAAAAACATGGACACAAAAAAGAAACCTGAGCTTCCTTATGTAACTCTTCTATTGCCATTTTTTTCTATTGTCATAAGTAGCCGCTTTCCATTGGTGCACTACAAAAGAAACCTCTTTAGACAGCTTTCTGCTGACTACTTCTTTTATCTGTAAATGCTTTCAGTGACTTGTTCACGTATCTTTTTTTTCCTCCCAGCAAAATAATCTTCTATAGCCTCAATAAACCTGACAGTCAAAAGCACTAAAGTTGGACTACACAGGGTCATATCACAGCTTACTGAGAAACACAGGGACATCAGAAGGAGATAACTGTAGGCAGCAGAAGGGTCCAGGATGGCTCCTGCTTCAGTCCTGCCTCAAGGTAGCATCTCATGAGTACCCACTTTCCATTTCAGTAATCCATCTTTCTATAATATACTTATTGTTTATGGCCATCAAGTAAGGCAGGCAGCCCTCATCCCATTACTATTTTAGCTCCAGGGTAAGGCTTATTTTTCTTATCTACAAAGAGGATATTAAGGAGTGGAATACATACACATAGTTCTCCATAAGTTTATTGTGTTCAGCCTACTACCCTGTCAATCATGCCATTTTTGTTTTGTTATCACTTTTCTTAGTTTAGTGCCGTAACCTCAGGCTCTGATCTCATCAGATCTCACAAGCTAAATAGGGTCAGGCCAGGTCAGTATTCAGATGGGAAACTTCCAAGAAAACTCAGATGTTTGCAGGAAGGAGTACTTTTTCCCTTATGCTGTATTTTTCAGTCTCAGTCAGTACCTAGCAGTACTGAATCAGCACCAGTGAATGAAGTTAGAAAGTTACAATAAAAGATTTCAAGACAATTTCAGTGTTGACAGACTTCATGTCTGGAGTGAAACCCAGCTTGAGTACACTCAGTCTAAAACAACAACTATTATTTCAGTGAGATA
>NW_009617065.1:0-29735 GCF_000690535.1 Cariama cristata
TGGCTGCGTGCACGCCGGCCCGAGGTGTGCCCTGGGCGCTGCGAACTCCCCTCTCCCGTGGAAGTTCCGTCAGGGTACGCGGGGGCGGCTGCAACGGCGTTGTCTCGTGCGCTCACAGAGCAGCCCCCGGTACAACGTTCACTCGGTGCTTCTGTTTATTGCTGTTATGGATGTGTCATCGTACTGATGTGATGTGGACTAAAAGTGGCTTTGTTTTTTTAATTTAGCGTGTAGTTTGCTGTTTCTGATATACACTCAGCCGTTTTATGGGTTCCCTATACGCTAGTATAATTTTGTTTTTGTAGGTAAGCATAATTTAGTATTTTAGGTATAGTGATTTTGGCTTCTGTGTGTGTCTCTGTGTGCATGCCCACGCTTGTATGGTGACCAAGGTTTGATGTTCCTTCCTTGTTCTTAATCATGAGTTTCTGGTACTAAAACAAGGCTGGTTGTAAACTACCAGCAGCTATTAGTGCTCCTCCTGCTTGAGATGAGTATGTTGCTTCTCCTCTCCGAGGAGAAGTCTTTTGCACGGCATTTTGAAAAACAGAAGTGGGCAAATCTCTCCTAAGTCACCGTTGCAGTTCTGTTTAGTTAGCACCAATTCTTCTAGGTTTAGTAGTTGTTGTTTTCTAAGCGTGTGTTGGGTTATGTGTGTTGTAATGTATATGGAGCTTCTGGTTGTCTAGAATAATTGGCATTTTTCTGTCTCTGCTGTGTGATTGTTTAAATACTGGTATAATTTTGTAGCAAGTAATCTAGTGTTTGAAAACAAAGTGGGTTTTTTGTAGAGTTTTTGCAGTCCGTTAAACGGTGCTTAAAACAAGGATTTATTGTTTCTATGTCATGCACATACTGTAAGGAAAGAAAATAATCAAAATAAAGAAAATCCCAAATATTGAGACATTTCCATTTACAA
Source organism: Cariama cristata (assembly GCF_000690535.1). Lineage (NCBI taxonomy): Eukaryota > Metazoa > Chordata > Aves > Cariamiformes > Cariamidae > Cariama > Cariama cristata. The sequence continues at coordinate 920 of NW_009617065.1, forward strand.
ATAGATTTGGGAAAGCAATGAACCATAGGCTTTTATGTTTTATTACGAAGTAACACCCTGCCCCAGTTTCTTTTGTTACCCATGTTTATATCTATTCTTCTAACAGATTTTGAAGAAACAGGTTTTTTTTCTAATAATTTTTTTAAACATAAAAATATCTTAATTTGTGTGGAACAGGTCCACACTAAGGTTAGCTGCTTAATAGTTTTTTTCACTTGAGTGTACATGTTATTGTTGGTATACTTGCACATTATGAAAAACAAACTCTAAACTAGACAGTTCACATCAACTAAGAATCAAATTAATTGTAAGAAGAAGTAATTTGGTGGGTGATTGTGGGAAGTGAATCATTGTGAATTGTCGAAAATTCTCCATTTGGACTCCAGGGCCGGCTAAACCCATGGAAGTTCTGCAGCTGACTTGATGGGAGTCAGCATTTGACAATAATGTGAATCAAAAACTTTAAAGAAACAGCTACTCTCCATTCCTTTAGCAGTATATGATTGGAGAGGTGGGTTTTGTTGTGTTTTGTTTTTTTTTTCGGCAGTGAACTATGATATATGAGACTCTCGATTTCTGTCAGCGACCTGGTTTGAGGCTGAAAGTGACTGGGAAAGCAAGGTGGCCTTTCAAGGGCTTGTGTGGTATCTTTTCATTAGCTAGTTACACTCGTACCTTTCCATACATTAATAGGTTTGGCCAAATATTTGGTGTTCGAAATCTATTAAGTAAATGTGTTATTTAATTGGTAAGTTGTGATTCTTGACTACTTCTGAGTTGTGAAAATAAGTAAAAGTAGACACAGAAAGTAATCAGTTGCCTATGTTACTGTTTGATTTAAATTTCTATAATTCAGGATATTATAATTTTTCCTTTCATCATTCTGTGATATTAAAACCAAATGTTCTTAAGTTAACCTATAAGAGTTTATTCTCTGTATAGTGTTGTTCATAAGATGGTTTCGTTACTGAAGTCTCTGTATCTTGCTCCTGCATTATGCATGCTTATAAAATTTGGTTTAGACAGTACATTTCTACTGTTTTCACAGCTTAACTCCAGTGCAAATTGTTACCCCAACTTTCAGTGATAGATACTGTGGGCTATGATCTGGATGACAGTCTTGCTGTAACTGAAGATGCTTTTCATGGCCTATTTTAAAGCTTTAAAATAAATAAATAAAAAGAATGTTTAATACAGCTCTCACCCCTCTCTAGAAAATACGGTTCTTTGTTTTATAGGTGTTCAGATCTGCAGGACCTGTAGAGTGATACATATTACAGCACCTGTAACTTTCTTCCTCATACAGTACTGTATGTATGTAGGATATAGGTATAGTTTTCTCATTCTCTAATGAAAATCTGCAGTAAGAATTCATTAAAATAATTTTAGAAAAATAACTCCATAGTAAAATAAAGTAATTTTATAGCATATAAATATAGCGTATAAATAACATAGTTATTTGAAATTATTTGACTCAATAGCTATCCTCTATGTGTGCTGCATGTATAGATAGATGTATCTATAATTGCTTAGGTAATGAGAGACATCTTATATCTTAAAAAAGAATCCAACTTGATGTCTTGAGTAGTATCTCAGTTTAGAGAATTTAGGTGGCTTCTGTGCCTAGATTTGTGTGTGTGTGCGTGTGTGTATATATATGCCTCTGCTTCTTTGTGTGACTGGACTCCTAGGGATTTTAGAGTGGGACCTTGCAATCAAGTAAGTACTCAGAGGCTGTGTGCATATTAGCATTTTGGTTCAAAGCAGTAGCATTGGTTTGAATTGAATCCCATCATCCCCACTTACTGCTCCTTGGTTTGGTTTGCAGAGCCATTTTGGTATAAATGAACCAGACTCCTTTCAGAAGAAGCTGAGGTAGAATTTTATTGTAGCGAGGTTAGTGCTACTCCAGGCACGTAGCAGACATACTTCAGCTCCAAACATAAGGGACTGAACCAGTGGTTTGTTCTCAGATAGCTTTAAAACACATGCATTGTAAGGATTTTTGGCCCAGTGAACGAGACTAGATGTGATTTAGTGTAAGCTTCCTGAACTACTTACAAATTAGGAACAGGGGCTTCTGCAGCTGCACCAGCTGCTTCTCTCTTCTGACCTGTTGCTCTTGTACAATTGTATTTGCTACTGTAGATGTAGCCTAATAGCTCAATAGTGAGTAGATTTCAATTTTAATAACTCATCTGGACAGACTGAAGAGTCCTTATGTGCCACTTTAACTACAGTTACTTCTAACATAATTTTGGCTTCTTTAAACGTGTCAAAGCTTGAATTTCTAGCTAAAGGTTTTTTGTGCATGCCAGGAACATACATTTGGAAAATACACATTTTAATAATCTGTGGCATCTGTGGTCTTAGAAATTTCAATTCAAAGCAGCTTCTTTCTTCTCCTTTCCTTCTGCCAGGAAGTGTTTCGAAATAGGAACCTGGATTGAAAACGCCTTCTTATTCTTATAAAGGTTGTGCCAGTGTTACCACATTGTTAACTTAAGCAGCTGCAGAGCTGTGACATTTCTTCAAATCTGGTGTGTACGTTTATTCACAGACTATGAAGAGTGCCACCTATAAGTTTTATAAATGTACTTATTCATTGACATTTTATTTCAAGCATATTTTACTGTAATATCCTGATAGAGGGATTTCAGTAAATTTAGCCATTTATTAAACTGGCTAAATGAGGGCGACTGACAGCTTTTTTATTAGTTTATTTATACCTACATGACTTGTATTTTTCTGTTGATTTTTGGAGTGCTTATGTGTATCATACATGATTTCCTTTTGATGGTACTAAAAAGTCAAAATCATGTTCTAGTACTAAAGTAGGATTTTAGGAAAGCCTACGAGGAGTAAACCTAGCCAGAAAAGCTAGCCTTTCATAGGGGGTTGAGTGGGTCATGAGGTGGTAGTGCATAATTAAGGCATTAATTTTGAAATATTGTGTTGGGCTTAAACTTATTGCATGTGACACAAACAGGTGCTGTCTGTGGCTGTTACATTTTTAAAACTTGCATGATAGTTCTATAGCCACCTTGGGCGGGATTCATCTTGCTTATCTTTAGATATCTACAGAGCAGAGATCCAAATCTGAGCTAGTTACTTGGGTCTTTGTATAATTACTGAATGGAGGTAGGCACTCTGGGACTGTATTTCATCTAACCAACTGTAGGAATCTATTTTAGATTGAGATGAATCACCCTAGAAATGTTGTATTTCATCTAGCCAACTGTAGGAATCTATTTTAGGTAGAGATGAATCACCCAAGAAACGTTGTCTTCCCTCCAAGAGGGACTAGAGTGGCTAGTTCAGATGTGGACATCTTTATTTGTTCAGATGAATCTCATCTTTTGTGGCTGCTGGAGTTTGGCCATAAGCCTTTTCTAATAGATTGTGTTTGTTTAGGAACTGAAAACCCTAAAACTGTTAGCGGAGAAAACAGCTCAGGAATGTGGCATGTGTTTGGAAAATGTTATTGTCAGTAATTCAAAAAATTTAGAGTCTCCCAAGCCTTGTTTCTTAATGCATTGCATGTGATTTACATAGAACCTTTGCTGAACACAGGAATGCGGTTGATTTTTTATGTCTTTACTTCATATCCCACCCCTAAACAGTAGTTTCATGTAGCTCATTTGCAGTTGTTCACTTCCTTGCCAGCCCCATTGGGGACTGTAATTTTTTTGTCTTTTCCTGTAGAAAAACATGAGAGAGGTTGTAGTTCAGTAGGGTATGATCTTGTAGGTTGATGTGATGAGAACTGTGTATATTGATAACCATTCCTTAAATACTTTGCCTGGTTATGAAATATACTAAAGTTATTGTTAAAATAATATATTTTTATGTCTGATACGCTTACTGGGAATGAGCTTTTTTTCAGATGGTGTGTTTGTAATGTTTGGATGCTCTTTGCGTTTTCTCAGAGAGAATGATTACAGTGGGGGTTTTTTCAGTATTACTTTCATCTGTCCTGATGTGCATAATATGCTTTTAAAATATTTTTAATTTTTAATATAGATAAACATATGTGCTTAATACTGAGAGCCAAATATAGATCATAAATAGACATATGTATTTGTGGAACTATTCACTTACCATTAAAATTTGATTATCAGTATGCCAGGACATTAGCAAAACTTTGAAATGAACAGTAATAATTTTAAAAAAATAAAAAAGGGTCATTTCTCAGTTGGAATTTTATTTGACTTGCAGACCAGACTGGTGTAAGTAATAGCCTTTAGGGTGGTAAAACAAAGTATCTCTAGTTGAATTAAACTGTTCCTAGTGTTTAAAAATTGACTAATGATTTCAATTTTTGAGTAAAATAAACTTGTAATAAAGAATGGTCTTTCTGGATATTATTTTTCGTTAAAAGAGTGCTGTGAAATTGGCAAACATTTAGTTTTGCTTCGTATGTTCTTAGGGGTGTTCAGTTTTGATGTTAATGGTATGAAAGCGTTCACAGAAATTGAAAATACCAGAAATTCAGCCAGGTGCACAAATGAAAGGTAAGAATCCACCTTTTTCATATCACAGAAGCACAGCCTGTTTATTGGGGTGCATTCTAGCTCATTCTCTTTGTGAACCCAAACATTTTTAAATGCTTTATCCAGCTCCCAAAGTGGTATAGCCGGAGGAGTGAAGAAATCTTTCATTGCAGGCTACACAAGGTTAAGACACTCTTCAGAGATATAGTAAGCACCTTGGAATCACCTAGTATCATAATGATAGCTATTAGAAAGCCCTAAGAGATTATTTTAAAGCGTTCTTACTGATTTCTCAAAGCTGACTGAGCTTTATGAACTGTTTCTGTCTGCATCTTGTTCAGTGAGTAGTAAGTGTCAGAAAGGTTTGCTCTTGCCTGTTAAATTCCAAATAATTACTTTCTTGCTGTGTTTGCTAGTTCTGAAGCTTTAAATTTGTTTTCTCTATTTGTTTTCTTTTGCATTGTTTTTGTGGTTTTGGGGTCTTTTTGGCAATTTTAAAACATATATATAAAGAATATATGCTGCGTGCTGTACATGTCAGGGATCAATACAGATTCTTAACCTTATATTATTGTCTAAGATCAACTAGCTGTCTTACTGGCATTTAATTAGATGGCATTTAATGTGGCATTTAGTTTGTCACAGTGATAATATTTTGGATTCAATTTATCACCTAAAAATTGTAGTGCAGAAGTTCTTAATAGGTCATTGTTGCTGATAATCTAAACATTTTTGGTTTTCTTAGTTAAGGAAAAGGCTGTTGTTAGGAAATGTGGAGGAGATAAGTGCCGTATTCAGAATTTGTTGCTTGAGTGTGAGAAAAAAATAGTAGTTATTTTGATAATATGAAGGATAAATTGGAAAAGCTGTAAATTGTGAATTTCATTTTGCTTCTTTAAAGGGAAGTGGTTTAGAAAGCAGGCTGGCCATCTGTGTGCAAAGGAGTATTTAGGTCAGTGGGTCTGTTCTGTCCTGCTTTGCTCCAGGACAAAAGGATCTGTTGTGCTGAAGGCATTCTTGTCTTTGATACATGTAGGTTTCTGTTTAGTAAGTACTCTTTCATGAATATTCATGAAGTATGATTATACTTCAATAACTTGATCTAGTAATTATAGGCCCCTATTACCTAAGTGAACTAAAACTACTCTTTATCAATAAAGAGTCCCTTTGGAATTGTTGGGGGTTTTTGGTTTGTTTTATAGTTGCGTGAATTTATAGTAGAAATATGAAGTGAAACTATTATGAAGTGGTGATTAATCATAAAAGTATTTCAAACATCTACCATTTGTGCCTTTGTAGCATTGATGATGTCGTTTATTTTAACATGTTAAAAATATCCCTGACCTGAATATATTGTGTATTTACAGTAACCAAATTTTCTTTCTGTTGCAGATGCCCAAAGGCTGTTACTTATTTGTCAATTATTTATTGATTCTTTGAGTTTCCACCTCTCTTTTGGGAACTTCCTGTGTCACTTAATGAGTTAAAGAGCTTTCTAAAATAAAACAGGGGCTGACTCTGTGTAGTCTGACTTGGTAGAGAGAGGATTAGTGGAAGACAGGCAAGCTGCTGTTCAAGTCTTAGCCTATTTTCATTTAACTCTCCAGAGTCATATTCCAACAGAAAATGAGAACCTAGAAGGTAATTTTTCTGGTATAAGGTGTGCTTACACCTAGGAGGAAAAAAAACGTACACTGTGTATCATTCTTTTTACACATTTTTACCTATCATTTACAGACAGCACAGATGCTAAAAAAAAAAGAAAACTCACGATAAAGTATCCAGTTTTTCTTCCCGCTGGATTTTGAAAGTACTCATCTTGGATTTTGCCTCCCACTAAAAGTAGGAGATGCTCACTTCCTTAAATGACCTCTCTCAGTCCCTCATCTGTCCCCTCATGGAGTTTATTCTTCATTGTTTCTAGATGTATCACACAGGGTACTTTCCTCACTAGCACATGAAGGCTAAAGGAGTGCCTGCATTTGCTGAAACAGAGTTAATTCTGATTCTTTACCTAAACATCAGCTGGGTGATTCTTTGTGATAGCTTTGCATTGAAATAGAAAAAAAAGTGTAATAGTGCTTAGATTCCTTGAGACTGCTTTCCCAGTAGGTTGCTAGGATTGTTTTGGCTTGTGACATCTCTTCTGTCCCTCCCAGAAACAAAGCAGTTTTTCTTGAGGAGAATTGCGAAAGGAACTTTGAGGTAGAATTTGACAAGCTTTCAAGATTCTTCCAGCTTACATGACTGAGGTTACATGTAATTGTAGATTTTCTGTCAGAAACATAGTTATGGCAAACTTTCATTTTCTTGGATGTCCAGCTTGTTTAGAAAACATAGTTCACTATGTATTTTTTAGGTTTAATTCAGTGTTAGTTGCAGTATTTTGATCTGATGGCTAATGCCACATCTTGTGATTTTGCAGCAGGATGTTTGAGGTGCTGGGGGATTTAAGTGTAGTCTGCTAAGACTGTGTAAGGAGGAGAATAGATGTATTTTATATTGCATTGGTGTGTTCATTGGGTTGATGAGATCGTTACAGGACCGTCAGAAGATGAAGTGAATGTAACAAAAAAATTTCAGTATGTGTTGGATTGTCACTGCAGCAAAACATAATGTAGCAGTGCAACCTTTATGTCTTTTGTGTCAAAGGCATAGAAGCTACCCATGGACAACTTTTGTTTTTTCCAAATGAAAATCAGAATGGATACAGGGTGATGCAACTCTTGCTGGACACTGAGCTTTTTTTCCCCATTCACAGATAACTTCTCAGTAGATGGAAACTCCTGCATTGCTTCTAGAGTCCCCAGCCTCATGAATCCAGTAACTAAGCCTGCTACCACCACTTCTTTCAATGCTTCTGTGGCTGAGATTCCAAGGAAGCGCAAAGGAAGTGATTCTGATAACCAGTAAGTAAATCGATTCTGTATGTGCCTCAACATGTATCTGAGGCATTCATCTGTTATTTGTGCAACATGGTAACTTACCTAATCCCCTTTCCTTTATTTGTTACCATTATTATTACAGTTTCTTCCAAATGCATTCCTTGACAGTCTTGAGTTATTAAAAATAGGAAAAATAATCCTTAAATCTAGGGCATATAGGTAGCATTCTATAATGCCATTTCCTGGTCTGAAGTGTCTGGATAATGTGTCTCTAATGCTGAAATTTCAGTCCTAACTTTTTTTTTTCCTTTGCCTGCTAGTAAAGCAAGTTCTCTTTGCAGCATATTGTTATTAAGTTGCTTGCACCTTAAAGTGTGATTCAAGATTGCTAGTTAAGCTCTTTGGTCTAGAACTGCAGAATCAGAACTGCTTCTTCAGTGAGCAGGGCAACCGTTTACTTAAATGTCCAGACAGGCCTGTGACCTAAAAATGAGGATAGTACTCAGTCTTTTTAAGTGGGTCATACTTGACTACTGAGATGGTACTGTCGACTGTTTTCTTCTGTTTTATAACTGCCAAACAGATGCCAGTTAACCAAATAATCATTTACATAGAAAAGTATTTTTAAAAAAATGATCTATTCAAAGCTATGTTAATCAGCCAGAAGAAAGGGACACAAGTCAGCCTGCAGATCTAGTGCATTACAAGTATCTCCAAACTATTGTGGAAAATCCACGTTTAAAAAAAGGGGGAGGTAGGAAATATACATGCATTTGTGATTATTAAAGCGATTAATCATGACTGCTCCCATATATTGATTTACAGAATGTAGCCATACTGTGGATGTTGATATAATTGTCAACTTGGAGACTCAAGTGTATCTTGTAGATCACTGAAGATGTTAGTTTCTGGAAAAAAAGTCACCATTCTTTTTCAGTAGCACTTTTTAATTTTTTTCCTGGTCAATAAAAGTGCTGGTTCATCAATAGTGTTTCCCTGAAGTTTGAATCTCTGTCTGATTTCATGAAGCTTGTGTCATTAAAAAAAATTCAAGTCCAAGATGAAAAACTAATTTAAAAAGTATTGTTTTATAAGAACTAGTAATTAGTTTCTAAAAACTAATGTTCTTCCTGAATACTAATCAAGTGGGGTTTACACTAAAATCTTTCTGTGACTTTTTTTTTTCATGGGGTATATCAAGTCATCTTTTTGTGCTTCAAACTACTTTTTGCTTACTTTATTACCTGTTTCTGCAGAGATACAGTTGAAGTTGATGGTGATCCTCCGAAAAGGTACTTTTTATAAATTAATCCATTTCTGTTTTCAGTGCTATAAACATGTCACATTCTCCTGTTTGGCTAGATGTGTGGTTTGCCTTAAGGAATGCTTTGTCTAAGGGCAGGTCTTCATACAGCACAAGGTGATAAACATATAGCTAATTAACAGGATGCATAGGTCCATCCAATGTTAAGGTGTTCTGATATCTCTTTCTAAGAAGACAGTCTGACTTGGTTATAACTTTACCAGACTTGTTAGTATTGAAGTTAAGGTAAGAACAGGAACGAATGAAAAGTAACAGTTAGTAAGACTAGGGAGGTGAAGGAAAGGTCTCATACTCTTCTAGGACTGCTGCATGTAAACGTTTTTTGTTTGTTTTAACCTTGTCAAGTCCTTTTTAAAATAGAGCTACCACAACTATGTTAAAATAATGCTATTACAAGATGACAAACCAGAGTTAAGATTGGCTGTGCAGCATAAGTAAACTCTTTGTGCATATATGTTAGGGGACAGTTATTAATTACAGTATTAATTTGTTCTGATTTCTTTTTTTGCACCTGAATACCTTACTTAGAAAATGTATTTGTTTGTATGTAGCTGTGCAGTATTCTTTTTTATAAAATAGAGTATTTCAGTTGAAAGGGACCTACAACGATCATCTAGTCCAACTGCCTTACCACTTCAGGGCTGACCAAAAGTTAAGAGTAAATTCCAGCGTGTTAAGAGCATTGTCGAAATGCCTCTTAAGCACTAACAGGCTTGGGGCATTGACCACCTTTCTAGGAAGCCTGTTCCAGTGTCTGACCGCCCTCTCGATAAAGAAATGCTTCCTAGTGTTCAATCTAAACCTCCCCTGGCGCAGCTTTGAACTATTCCCATGCGTCCTGTCACTGGATACCAGGGAGAAGAGCTCAGCACCTCCCTCTCCATGTCGCCTCCTGAGGAAGCTGTAGAGAGCAATGAGATCACCCCTCAGCCTCCTTTTCTCCAAACTAGACAGACCCAGAGTCTTTAGCCACTCTTCACAGGACATGCCTTCCAGCCCTTTCACCAGCTTTGTCGCCCTCCTCTGGATGCATTCAAGGGCCTTCACATCCTTCTTAAATTGTGGAGCCCAGAACTGCACACAGTACTCAAGGTGAGGCCGCACCAATGCTGAATACAGTGGGATTATCCCCTCTTTTGACCAGCTGGTTATGCTGTGTTTGATGTATCCCAGATGTCGTTTGCCCTCTTGGCTGCCAGGGCTTGCTGCTGACTCCTCTTGAGCCTGCGGTCAACCAGCACCCCCGGATCTCTTTCTGCAGGGTAGTCAGTGTTCGGTACATTGGGTAGTATAAAAATCTTTCTTAGGGGATAAAATGTTTGTTTATTTGTGGATTTTTTCCATGGTGCTTATCATGGAAAAGTGTGAATAAAAATACTCCTCTTCTGTCTTTAAAATCTCTGCTTCCATTTTAGAAGAAATGGGGAAGTATGTTTAATAAATCAATTGAGAAAATAGAGGAAGAGGTGGTATTCTTTATTTTTTCCTGATTAATACATATTCTGTTATTTCTAACACCAATTAAGTAGACCTACATTATAGCCATGAGGTTGAATTTCACCCTGTATTCATGTAGTCAAGGTAGTTTTAATCTAGCTATTTATTAATAGCTAATTAATATTAGGAAAGAAAAAAGATCATTGCCTTCGTTTGAATCACCCTTTATATTTTCCTGCTGTCAAATATTTATCGTGATAGAGGCACTATGATTGTCTTTCATTTACAATTTTATTACATAAACTTTCCAGTTGTTGCTATAAGGTATGGGAAAATACTTAATTTTTACTTTTTCTGACCATGAGCAATTAAAGTCTATTTTAGGCCCAGTCTAGGCTAGGGTTGCTTTTTTCATCGTTTGAGAATAAGATTTTGGAAATAAAAAGATGAATAGATGATCTCTCTTGTAAAAGTTTAAAAAAAAAAATAAAATCAAGCCTGGACTTAAGTTATTTGAATGTTCCATTAATGTTGTTTTCTCCAGGATAAAAATAGCCCTGTAATTAGGAAATATCCCCATAATATGTTCACATAACTATGAATATTGGAAGTTATGCTTTGGTCCGTTTCTGTTACGCATTGCTTGCTAGATCATTTTTGGTTTAGGAATTTTTGTGGGTTTGCTTTTGTTAAAGCCATCATAAATTTGTAGCGTTTACTATATCTTCTTGCATTCGTGGGAGGAAAGAAGTGCCTAGTATTAAATATGCAATGTAAAACTCTGTATCTTGTTTTCTCTAGGAGTGAAGATGAAGAACATGTTAAAATGAAAGATTTCAGGTACTAATTTACAATAAAAGTACATTTTGCTAGGCAATACTAGGATTCACAATAATAAAATATGAGTTTGTGTGTAATGTTCATTAAAACTGTCAAATATTTAACAGTAAACTTTTCCTTTTCCCCCTTAAATGTTTAGTAATTTTTAGAGCCTCCTTAAAGATTTTATTTTCTACTAATTTTAATGAAAGTTGTGTTGCAGAATATCTCAGATGTTTTAGCAATAACCTGAGGTTAAAATTTTCAGGGTGAGAATTAAATGCGGTACAGTCAAGTCATGTATAAAGGGAGGAGCTGATCCTCAGTCTGTATGAATTTGAGAATTGTTTTTTCTAGATTTGTCTGCACTTGGAGGTATTTTAAATTTATCCCACATGAAAATGGATTCAGCTAAAGCATGACAAAGTATTCTCATTCTGGAACAAGTTTTTGTATAGGGAATTACTCAAAGTTTGCCATTACACTTTGAATTCACATCTTACCTGAATACAAATTGAAATTCACATAAAGCACTTGTAAGATTTGAAATGCCGTGGGACTGAATGCAGTCATGATTCATCCAAACAAATATTTTAAACTATAGACAAGCCACTTTATAAAACAGCTCTAGTTTTACTAAGTTGTTTTGACAAAGGAAAGACACTTTTATTTTTATGTGAACAGAGATGTCAAAGCAGAAAGACATAATCCACTCTGCTGTCAAAAGCATTATTTATACAGTCTACTAACTAATAATTATGAGCTGTTCCTGTAATTTAAATAAAATGGAGGAAATGAAAGTGTTCCAAAATATATTTACAAGTTTTTTGTTTAACTTCAAAATTCCTTTTTCTTTACTGAGTGTCCCAGATTGCTGCACAAGATTCTATTTTGTACATTGCTTTAATAACTTTCATGTTGTATTGTTAATTTTTTTCCTTAAGTTTTGGTTCATTAGTTGGAGGAAAAAAATAATTAGAAGACTCTTTGAAGGTTTGCTTAACAGTTATCTCCTTCCGGTGTTTCTTTTCTCAATCCTGAGGTTCACAGTTCAAGGAGCATACTCAACATATTACTTGATTATTCCTACCTGACACGAAGGAAAAGTTAGGTGAACCTTTAGAGTTGAGAGTAAGTGATAAAATTAAATTTTAAAAAAGGCTTTAGAGAGAGAAAAGCTAATTACTTGGATGAATGACCCAGAATTATTTGTGTGGAGAAGGGATTTGTTTTGGGGAAAAATAATAGATGACTAGGTCTTTAAAACTGTATTTTGTTCTTTCTCAACAGGCCAGGTGTAGTTAACTTTATTACCTTCAATACCTTCTGTTACAGTATGCCTAAGAGGAAGAGTTTTGGAGATCAGTTAACCAAAACTCATTGTCCCTTGGTTTGGTTAACTACCATCATGTCTGGTCTCAGTCAAAAAGGAAAATAATCTTGATTTTAATTGAGTGGCTAGCTTGTCTTCTGCGTATGGAGGGAATAGAATGAATTAAACTTCTCTTGATCTGCTAGAGGATGTTAGAGAGGAAGAGATCAGCTAGAAAGGCTAACATACTCCACTAGATAGAATTAAAGAAAAGGTGACCTGAAATATGAATGTATTTGTGATGTGCACTGTCATGTGCCTTAGAAGGGGTTTTCTGATGAAAACTGTCCAAGAAGACAAGCTCTCTTTCTGTGGTTGAGTTCTTGGACTGTGGCTAAACAAGAGAGGAAACCTGAGACACAAGGTACACACAGAGGCTGAAACCCTTTCTACCACTTTATCAGGTGAATGAAGAGGAAGACTTTCTGAAATACCTCTGGTGAAATAGTATGAGGCATAGCTTTTTATTTCAGTTTCTACTATGTCTCTTATAAGCACATATAAATATATTGTCTGTTGCTTCTGCTGTGCTTGTGTTTGTGTCTGTCTTCAATTTGAGTAATTTTTCAGGTAATGAGATAATGAGAAGACGCTGCTCATCTCAGACTGTTGTGAGTTTGCATAAAACAGAGTTCAGAGATGCTTTAGCAAGTGTTGAGAGCATTCTTTTAAAAAAAAAAAAAAAGTAGCAGAGTTAATACCCCATCTTAGTTACACAGGCCAGGTAGAGAGAGCGAGCCAAGGAGCAGAAAGTCTTCCGGTGATTGCTAATGACATCAAAAGTTCTCTGGTATACAATAGGGTGTCAAGGTATTCACTTGGACATCAAGGGTCACAAGAAGAATTTAACTTTTATAAGTCTTTATAGCCTCTTATTCCTGCCACATATATTCAAGTTGTTGTTTGACATTTTTTTCCCCTCAATATTTCACATTATTATTGTGACCATTTCTGCTTTGTTCAAGTGAATCCAATTCAATTGTCAAATACGAGTAGTGTATGAAAAATTGTTTCGATGTAGTAGTACATCTTGTGATACGTTCCATTCCCAAAATTGAGTTAATGAATATTACAGGGAAAATCATGTGTTCTACATCTTCCTTCTAATAATTTTTCTTCTTAGAGAGGCTCACAGTCAAACAGAGAAACGAAGAAGAGACAAAATGAATAATTTGATAGAGGAATTGTCTGCTATGATACCTCAGTGCAATCCCATGGCACGAAAGCTAGACAAGCTTACAGTGTTACGAATGGCTGTGCAACACTTAAAATCTTTAAAAGGTGGGTTTTAGGAAACTAGTCCTTAAAGTTCTTGTCCTATCAGGAGTTATACTGTGTATCTTCTTTGATGTTAAATAAATTAGAGGTCACTTATTTTACGTTTCCCTCCTGAATTCAGTTCCAAGTCTGTTCTTCATTTAAATTTATGTGTTTCTAGCTTCCAGAACTTCATTTCTTCTTTTTGCTTAGTATAGCGAAAAAAAGCCACACTTCATTGTCTGGTATTTTCTGTCTGCTAAGGGTATGCCTTGCAATCAAGTCACTCCTTGATTCTTTTTAAAAATCACAATGATCAAGCAAGTCTGTCTTTCATTATTTTCCAACCCCTAAATTAAATGTGTGTTCTGTGATATCTCCACTTTCCATCATACTTTCCATAGCAGTAATAGCTGTGGTGCTGTACCAATGCCAACAGCTATACTACTAATAGAGAAGCAAATGGTCTTCATACTCCTGTTTGTTATTGCCATGTTTGTGATTGCATCAACCCTTTGTCTCTGTATTGGAATTTCATGTTTATCTGTTGACTTTGAAATGTAAAACATCATGGAAAAAGACCATTAAAAAGAAAAAAACCAACAAAACCAACAACAACAACAAAACTCAACCAAAAAAACAACTGAATTTTGGGAAGGCTTTAAGTTGAAGGCCAAGTCATTTATAAGATATCAAATACTTCCGATGAGTTGTTTGTCCAGTGTGAGATTAGGAGAAAAGTCTCCTCAACAATGGGAAACTATGCTAATGCTTACATAAAGAAACTAATGTAAGTAGTTGCACTGGTAGGAAGCACAGAGAATTCACTTCAGTGATAGGTTAAGTCTTTTGCAGTGTAACTTCATAAAACCAAAACCAGCTGCATAAAACCAAAGAAAAAATAACATTTGGACATAACTATCTTCCAAACTTATTTTTTTTGCCTGCAAGAACAGTAGTCAAAAGGAATGTTGCGAGACAAAATATACTTTAACAGAATGGTTAATGACTTTGATTACATTAAAGTCTTAAACACCATGAAATGTTAGAGAGTACAAAGAGAAAGAGTTATCAAAAGTTTATATCCTCAGTCAGCTAGCAAAGTTAAAGTAGTCATGGATCTCAGTGAATGGTTTAGTGTCGGGATGGATCAAATCAGGATATGTTCTTTCCTTGCCTTTTGCTATTGCGGTTTTAGGATTTTTTTTTCCCTCCCCTAAAAAAATTGTATCTAAATACAAGTTGCGTATAGCATAGTCTATCAGCAGCACACAAGGTTTTTTGGCAGCACTGTTTCAGAATAATAATTTGGTCAACTGTAAGCAAAGATCAAAGACTGTCGGCATTGCAAAAATATTGATTATGAATAAACATATCTAATAAGAACCCCATTAGTCTTAAGTCTAAGGAGTATAGGAAACTAATTATGCTACTAATTTAACAGTAATAGAATCGTAGCGTTGGAAGAGTTTGTTGGAAGAGTTTTCTAGAGGCCTTTTGGCCCAAGCAGGCTGAGAATTTTGTGTAAAGAAATAATGTGGCAAATTAGCAGGACAATAATTGCACTTGCAGATTAAACAAGCATCTACAGGAAATCTTCAGCTCAAACATTTGTTTGAAATTTGTGCTGAAATTTGCTGGAAAATTCAACTGCTATTTACCTCAAAAAATACCTAGAAAAAATTCTGGAAATGCTTGTAATGGCTAAAAATTAATTTAGGGTACTAGCCACGGGTGCTAGAACAGTAAATGTAGTGAGTCAGTCTCACTACATTTAGTGAGACATTCGATTTAACTACAGTAAAAGTGTTTTTTGGATTGTTGGATATAGAGTACTAATGAAGCATTGTTCATGCCAAAAGACAATTGATAACATTGGAATTATTCAGATTCAGCAAATGTTAAGGATTCTGAAAAAGGCCTATGTAATTTTCTAGAAAATTCAGTTCTCATAATACTATTTCTCTAGCAGTACATTAAAGATATCTGAACAGAAGTTTCCTTGATTTATGCTAAGTAAAGGGCAAGAAAAAACTGGTGGAGTGTCTGTATTCGTTACCAGCATATGTTTATGAGGGATTTTTTTTTATTTTTAATTTTTTTTAATTTTTTTTTTTTTTTTTTTATTCAGCTGGTGTGGTTGCAAGGAAAATTTATAAAATACAAAACAAGTATAACTCTGTTAAAAGTAAATTTAAAATGTAACTTTTGACATTATGTCTACAAATAATGTATTTCCCAGGTTCCACTAGCTCCTATGCAGAAGTCCGGTATAAACCTTCATTTTTAAAGGATGATGAGCTCCGACAATTAATCCTTAGGGTAAGAAGGAAGCTCTCAGTTAAATTATGTCCTTATTAAAGCTTGCCATTAACTTGAGTTTTTAGTTGGCAGCGTGCTTTTTTTCCCCATCTTTTTCTTCAAGCAAGTGCTTTGATGTACTTGATAAGTACAGATTTATAAACTCTGTACACTATACAGGCTTTTTCATAAAGGGGTAAAGAAGATGATTTGGGAGCATGGCAGACAGCAGCCATTTAAGGGATAATAAGTCTGTATATAATTGCATGTTTAGTACATAAAATTTTTTATGTTGATGTGGAAGTCTGCATGCAAGTATAGAGAATGCTTTTAATTATGCGTAAATATATTTGCAGTTGTTTGCTCTCCTTCATTTAAATTTTTAAAGATGTATTTTGAAAAAGATGCAGAAATAATACTTGAAAGAAAATCTTTCGTCCTCTTTTCACACTTTGTCATATACCCACACCCCTTTACCTTTTGTCATTTGTGACTATTTTCTTTTTCCTTTGCTGCAATAACACCCTTTGCCAAGATCTGTAAGATGACTCCTAAGTTAAGCTGTTTTGCAGCTCTTTTCCAAAAGCTGTGTTTAAGAAACTTTAGCTGTCAGTAGTTGAAGGTCTGATTTGGTCCTTGGAATCTTAAAGGCTCTTTGGTGTGATTTATAACTTATTTAATTAAAAAAATCAGGCTTAAGAGTGTGCTTCCTTATAGTCATCAATATTCATTGTATATTTTAATTGTATGTTTTTAAAGACAGTATCTTTATATTTTCAGGCTGCAGATGGATTCCTGTTTGTGGTTGGATGCAACAGAGGAAAAATTCTGTTTGTGTCAGAATCGGTTTGCAAAATACTTAATTATGATCAGGTGGTTATAATTGAGTTTCTTGGTTTGCTTTTACCTTGTGTTTTCTTAGAAATTTCTAAGCTTTTACATTTTATTGTATATTACTAAAAAATGATCCTTGTGTAGAATTTCTTGGAATTTCTTTGGTTTAATGTCATTCGGAGTAAGGCTGAATATCCTGGAACAGAATATTTACAAGTACAGTCAGTGTTCCTGACTTGAGTAATAGCACCAGATTTCAACTGATCATCCTTAAGATGACTGGTAGTCTGAGAGGAAGGGATAATTTGAAGACGTCCTTGTTTCTGTGTCCAGTAGATTTTCTTTTGAATGGTGAGTGATTTTTGAGGGTTTTTTTAGGCCAAGGAAAATTGGTAGTTCAGCAGCGGAAGTTGATGAAAGCTTTCCTTGGTAATGCCTTTATGCTCAGATGCAGTAGATAACACCTCATCCATAATAACTATCCATGTATATACTCTTAACTTCAAGGAAACTGAGATAGGGTGAGTTTAGGTTAGCCAATAGAATAAGAGAAATAGGAAAAATATCAGTACCTTCCATGAGTTGACATTTAACATCATGGACAATTAACACAAATAATCAAGGCATGATAAGTTGTTCATGTATCTATGACTTCTGTTCCAAAACCAGAGGCTAAAACAGTTACTGCTTCCATATGTCTACTTCTATAACTTTGAAACCATTTGGACTATGTTCATTTTCTTCATAAATGGAAGGGTAACCAATCTGGACTCTGTTTTATAGATTTTTTTTAATTATTATTAAAAAAACCCACAAAACTATCTTTTTAAATTAAAGTGAAATGAATCATCTTATGGGAATAAGAATAAAGCAGATTTTTTTTTCTATTTTTTTTTTTTTAACTTCTACACTGAATTTACTCAAGGACTAAAAAGTACCTTTTGGAGTCTCTCACATCAGACATACCTATTTCCAGACACATAAGATCTTTGCTGTTCCAGCCAAAGAGATTCAGAGAACATAACTGACTTAACCCATGACTTTATTAGCTTATTTGGGAATCATTGTAGGATATGAATCCCGTCCTGCAGTGTAATCTGTTTGTTACACCTATATATTTTGACAAGGCTGCTATTAGCCTTTCTCAGTGGCACTCAGCATTTTCCCTTTGTGTTAGGGTTAGATGGGGACTGGGCAAATGAAAGAGGCTGTATGTTTATCCTGCTTTCTTAGCTTTTCATTAAACCCATTTCTGACTCTGGCTTATTGGAAAAGTGCTCCCCTTTATGCACTGATCACATAGCAAGGGGCATGGGTCCAAAATCAGTTGCAATTTGAACCTAGAATATTGCTTCTCAACACACCTCCTTTCTACCAATTCATGTGATTTGCTGTGGTGAAGGTAAGCAATGAAAAAACCAAAACTAGCTCACTTCTGTGAGAATTCTTTCTTGTTTCAAAAGAAAGTAGTGCTGCCCACAGTAATGCAGTGGACCAGTTACTTTGGATCAGCAGAGTTGGCAGGTTGAATGGATCTCAGCTAAAGAGACTCCTGTAAATATCCCTTACCAAGGAG
This sequence comes from Cariama cristata, assembly GCF_000690535.1. Lineage (NCBI taxonomy): Eukaryota > Metazoa > Chordata > Aves > Cariamiformes > Cariamidae > Cariama > Cariama cristata. The sequence goes on from NW_009617065.1 coordinate 19,218, forward strand.
TGCTGAAGTGAGTTGACCTCTGCTTCCAGGCAGCTCCTGGCTCAGTGGTGCCATTTTGTCCAACCAAATTAGAACTCCAGTCATTAGGTAGCATGAATATTTCTTCCTATTTCCTTACCTTCCCCCTCCCCACAATAATGTGTGAGTGGAGTTATTTTGTGTGTAGCCTTCTTTGACTAGGAACAAGAATCGTATTATGTATGTAAATAAAACATTGGTTTTACAGAACTATTTTTTAATATCCAGCTATATCTGCTATTTTTCAAAGGGAAGGTAACAAACTACATTTTTACTATCCTGTTTTTATAAAAATAATATTAAACAATGACAATTAAATGTGGATCAAAATATTGATATTTAGAATAACTGCAGTATTTGACTTTTTTTTTAATGTTGTAGAAAGTTGTTTTTCTGAGATAAGTAATTATTGTATGAGGTCCTGTTCTAAAATGGTGTGGTTCTTACTTATTTTGGGTTTTGGTGTGGTTTTTTGTTTGTTTGTTTTTTAAATAGGCCAGTTTAATTGGACAAAGTTTGTTTGATTACTTGCATCCAAAAGATGTTGCAAAAGTTAAGGAGCAGCTTTCTTCTTCAGATGTCTCTCCTAGGGAGAAGTTCATAGATGGGAAAAGTAAGTCATATTTGAATGTGCTCAGATATTTATTTTTTTTTAAGATATGTTAATAAATCTAGTTATTATGCAGGACATACTCATGTGTTCATATGTGCATGGATATACAAACTTGAGGTATAATTTCTATGAACCAAACGTATTTGAATGCTTATCTACTGCTTACAGTTTAAAAGCTAGTCCAGAAAAAAATTCATTTTAGATAATAAGAATTAACCGAAATTACGTTGTTAAACATTTACCAAGATGTAGTCTGACGGTTTTTCTACCAGGCATGCTACTTTTTTTTCTTGTATTTGATAGGTCTTGTCAGTACAAAAGACCTGATGTAGTCGAACATGGGATAAAATACTTCAATATCAAGAATCACTGTCTGCTCTGAAAATGCTAAGTGTCAATCCTAATTTAACCAAATCTTATTTTGTTTACAGTTATTTCTAATAGGGAAAGCGTTATGTACTGTGCAGCTAATGACTATTTTATAGCTGGCTTTTATAAGCATCTTTGCAGTTCTTCCTTGTACCAAATAGCAGTTGAAAGTTTATAAAGCGTATTTATTAAAATACCATTCAAAATATCAAGAAGGTTTAAAAATAGTTTGGTAGTTCTTTTTAATTTTGGAATATGTATGACAGTCATGTTTCTTTGCCCTGTTTCAGTTACTAGACTTTTTTCATTTTTAATTGTAAGGATAAAATTTAGGCAACTAAACAGTAAGGAGAATGTACTGAAAACTAAAATGAAGAAAAGGCCTTGTATTCTGAAGTTTTATTGTTGAATCTTGGTTTTTTTAACTGCTTTACTAAATTTTTGTAAGCTGGCTTGCAAGTACACACAGATTTTCAAGCTGGACCAGCTCGACTGAATTCTGGTGCTCGACGTTCCTTCTTCTGTCGGATAAAATGTAGTAGGACCACAGTCAAAGAAGAAAAGGAGTGCTTGCCCAACCCAAAGAAGAAAGGTATTCAGACAGTGTAGATGAAGTTGGGGCTTTCTGTCTTGAAACTTGGTATATTTAAGTTCCGAGTCAGTAGTGTGACCCTTGTAGTTATCACTGATTTTACAAAGTAGCTGTAGAGAAGTATAAATATGTACTGAAGATACGTTTTGAAAAACAGTCTAATTGTACCCTTTCTCGTCCCTGTTCACTCCTGGAAAAGAGGGAGGGAGGAACCTGAGTTACAGTGGCTGTTTAGGAGCACATGGTCTGTTGTAGTCAAATTTTAGAAGTCTCAGGGATATTTTTGAAAACACTGGAGCAGATCAGAAGAATGAAACTAAATAACATGTGTCTTGAAGATAACTGTGTGAATAAGGCCTGCAAAATCTACTGTTTTGAAGGAAAAAAAGCAAGTAAACCAACTCTTTTTTTCTGATTTACTTTTTGTGTTGTGTGTACTTAAAAGTATGAATTTTCTTTTTTTTTTTTTCACTTGTAATAGTAAAGTTAATTTATCAGTGTAATTCCATTCATTTTTCCAGTAATTTTAATTTAGTTCATATTTTGGTATGCCTGTACAGCATTATACTCCTGTCAAGTTTTTGGTGAATGGATCTTTTTAAAATGTAATTTCCAGCTTTTTTTTAATAACTTAGTATTGAGTTTTGCAAAGGTGTGCTGAAATTGTTTGACCCTGAAAAAAACCTCCTGCATTTGTTTTTCAATGTAACCTCTTCTTGTTGAGATATACCATACAGTAGTAAATTTTAAAATAGGTCTGTAATTGTAAGTAAATAGAATTCAGTCTCCCTTGATGTGCCAACTAATTTGGTGAGATAAGAATTTAACTTGTATAAATGTTTCTTAGGAAAGGAGTATTGAGAGAAGGCACCTTGATGATCTGGGAAACTGTGACGAAGTCACAGTAGGATAACTGATGTTTTCATTTTACAGAGTTAATATATGTTTTCCATAGTTGATAGGAAATCAAATCTATGTAAAGCATAATTTGTTCCGAATACAGATACCAAGAATACTTCGGCAATTTTTTGAAAGATAGTTACTGTAGGACACATAATGTCATCTCTATGCCTTGATGCGTATGAGGGTGTTTGCATGTTATATAGGTAGCAAAGAGTCTAGCAGCAATAGGAATGAATGACAGTGTATGCTGTAATTTAAGACTTTTAAAATATTTGTGTTCCCAGAAAACGGAGGAATTCAGAAGCCTAAGATAAATAGAAAATAAGCTAGGTTGTTCTCTTGACTTATGCTAAAAGAATATGTTAAGATCATCGTGTTCACAAAAGGTAAATTGATTTGGAAGCTACAGAGTACCTCTCCAATTTATTTTAATTTACAATACATATGAAACCATATAAAGAGAAAGTCATCTGTGGATTACCAAACTGTTGGTTTACTTTTTTTTCTGTGAGACTGTGTTTGAACTGCCAACATCTGTAACTTATCTTCCTAAATCTTACATAGGGTTAGAAGCACTTTCTCCAGGTAAGCCAAAATTAAGTAGTACAAAATTAATTTAAAAATACTCTGTAAAATTATTTGTAGCCTTGCACAGTTGTTGTAGGTAAGCATAAAATATAATTGCTGGTCTCATGGTGAAAGGAATTAAAAAAAACGTAATTCAGTTTACTTTTTGAACCATAACTGCTGCTTATTTCATTTCTTTTTATTAGATCACAGAAAATACTGTACCATTCACTGTACTGGGTATATGAAGAACTGGCCTCCTAATGAGGTGGGAGTAGAAGAGGAAAATGATGTAGAAAAGGACAGTAGTAATTTTAACTGTCTTGTTGCAATTGGGAGGTTACACCCTTATATTGTTCCACAAAAGAGTGGTGAGATAAAAGTCAAAGCAACAGAATTTGTTACACGATTTGCCATGGATGGAAAATTTGTTTATGTAGATCAGCGGTAAGCGTTTTTTCTTTAATGAAGAGAAAATGAAAATGACACCACTAGTTAAATTTTCTAATACTTTCTGTCAGAACTGTAATTTCCCAAGCAGGATAGAATTTCTAGGTGCTGTGCACAGGAAGCAGTTCATTCTGAATCAATGAGTACTTGGGCTGTGGTTTTTTTGTCAAACACAAAACGTAATGTATAAAAATATATTGTCCTATAGGAAAAGGTGAACTAGCAAGATTAAAATATGTGAGAAAATGCACCCATGTACTAATTTTTTCATAAAGAAAAATCTCAAGGTAGAGCTTCATAGCTATGCATATGACTTAAGTAATAAACACTTAACTAAAAATTATTTCTTCTTAAAATCTTACTATTTTTAAGAAATACATTATATCTTAATGAGGTACCAAGTTATTTCATTAGAAGTGAAAGCTAAGCTCCTGTTTTCTGAACTTCCTAAACCAGACTTTTATTTCGTGTAGAAACGGAGTTACAACTTTCCATTTTGAATCTGATTATTGTCACTGGAAGCTTTTTATTGCTTTCGGTCATCCTGTCTTCCCTCTAAAAGTGTCAGTTTAAAGCTGTTCCTTAAAGTGGCAGAGCAAAATTCAACTACTAAATTTTTTTTAATGACTCTTTATGTGTGACCAGTATCCTGATTGGCTAATAGGAAGACCTAATGATAATAAGTATTTTGTGTGTACATGTGGCTTGCATATTTAAACACTGTTATTTTTCTTTGAATTGCCATTCATTGCAAATGGATAATTTGCAGTGAATAATTTCCTGTTGTTTTAGAGCTATACTAGTGCTATATCTTTTTCCCGGACGTGAACACAAGCATCTATTTCTTTAAATATTAATTTTCTGCTTTATTTGATACTGAAGAAAAAAACTTTGCAGTTGTTTGAATCTGCTGTAGTTCATGTTTTTATTTCTAACAGTGCAACAGCAATTTTAGGGTATCTGCCACAAGAGCTTCTAGGAACTTCTTGTTACGAGTACTGCCATCAAGACGATCACAATCATCTAGCTGAAAAACATAAAGAAGGTACAAAATAGTTGGTCCTCCCAGACTACTTACAACTACTAGTAGCTGCTCTGTGAAAACAGTACAAATCAAAAAATCAGAAGCTGAGAATTAATAAAACTAAACAATCTTAGCATTGTCCTTTTCTATGTCTATGTTAAGACATACCTGCATAAAGCTTCTAATACAAGCAGGGAGAAACTTCTGTTGTCTTGGATCTTGGTGCAGTGCTTTAATTGCAAGGAAATAATGTTGGTGCTTCTTTCAACACTCTGCTTCAATGCTTTGTAAGACTGAGGAAGGAATCCTGAAGAGCAAATGTGCCTAATCTTATAATTAAAGGCACTGATTATGAAAGTTCACCAAGTCACTGGTCTCCCTACTAGTGGTTTGCGGCAACTTAGTACTTGGGCTTTAATTTAAGATTGATAATATTGCTGAAACTATAGTTTGATTTTAGTAGGGGTCCTGTCCTGTCAGTTGTTCTGGCATTTAATTTGTATTTCTGGCCATCAAAAACATTTTGGTTTTATGATGCTATAAAACAGATATTTTTTTCTTAAACTTTATCTTTCTAAGTATAAATATGGTGATTACAACTTTCCTTTCTTGTCTAGTGTTGCAGAATAAAGAAAAAATATTTACAAATTCCTACAAATTTAGAGCAAAAGATGGGACTTTTGTTACTTTAAAGAGTCAGTGGTTTAGTTTCGTGAATCCGTGGACCAAAGAACTGGAGTACATTGTATCAAACAACACTGTGGTATTGTAAGTAATTCATATGAATCCCCATGTTATTTTTTTGTCTTAATTACAGTTAGCATTAACAGAAAGAAACCTGTTTAAGAAGCAGAACAAGACTAGAAAATACCAACACTGCACAAAAAGTGGTTGAGTAACCTGGAAGAACACTTTTTTTGCATTTACCATTTATTTTTATTTCAGGCTTAAGTTGTGGATATGACTCTGGAAACTGTGCTATTTCCCAGTAGAAAAAATGAGGTGAAAGAGTTTCTTATTAAAGGAAGAAAGAAAGGATCTCTTAAATGGAAATGTGAAGTTAGTTCTGCTTTTCCTTCTGAGCTTTACAAGACTGCATGTGTCAGTTGAGCTAATTTTAAGTGCTACCCTACCTGCCATGTGTCAGAATGTGGAAAAGCATAATTGATAGGTCATAGAAATGCAAGGCAGGACAAAAAGATACTCTCCAAATTGATTGCAAGGGAAGAGCCTGTGAGACAGTAAATGTGTGTGTTGAATTCTTCTTTTTTATTTTTAATTTTTCTTTTTCATTCTCTGTGCCTAGCAATGGAACTGTAGTTTGGATTTGTCCAGTGATACTGAGGATCTTTGCCAGTGGCTGGGTTTTTGAGAGGGGGATGAAGGGGATTTTCCATTAAACGAATTTGTCAAGGGGGCCTTTTACCCATTCCATAGCTGGTTCATGTCTTAAGTCAACATCACCCACCTATTTTGCCTATGTCCTTTTTCCTGAAGAAGTCCGAGAAGAGCAGTTAAGACAGTCTATACTGCCCAACAGCCAAAGGCCACTTTTGCCTGCCCTGGAGATCTGGGCATCTGCAGCTGTCTAGAGGAGGGAAGGCAGGCAGGAGCTGCTGGCAGAAGGGAGCCACTGACCTGGCCTTGCTACAGTTGTTTCTGGTTAACTGGTCTCCCTCCTAGTAGTAAAAATGACAACCTTATTCTCTTGTCGGGAAACACAGGCAACTATGTTGGCCTTTCTTCTTTATTTGGAGAATAAGTGGAAATTAGTATTTCACCCAGTGCTTCAGAAACAGTACAACAGATTGAACATTGAAATGTGAGAAATATCTCATTTTTTTATTAGTTTGAGGATGTTAGTTTTTACTCTGTGTAAAGTATTACCGAAATCAAACATAAATATGCTGCAGTTTGCCTTTGAAAAACTTGTGATTTTTTGTTTGTTTTTTTAATTTATTTAAATGTCAGAGGTCACAATGAGTCATCTGAAGAACAGGTTCTCTACGGTTCCCAACCTGCAGAAGGCAAGTGTCACTTCTTACAGTTATCATAGGTGCATCTCCTGATCAATCGTTACAGTTTTAGATTTATTCAATACAGGAAGTTTTTATTCTAGGTGGTTGTGCAAGGAAGGATTAAATTTTTTTTAAAGCTAATTCTGATAACAATTTCTACTTATTCACAGCATCCTAATTCATCTCATTCACATAACTGTGATCAGAAGGGCTTACAGCATATCTTTTCCTACTATCAGCTTCTACTAGAACTAGGATTTTGATTGATAGGATATTATGCTTCTGTCACAGACTCTTTTCATATTTTGCCTGGTTTTCTGAAGAAATGTAATTGTACTACCTGAGTTCACCTATAGAATATAGGGTGATACTGATATTGATATGTATTTTGTTAATATTTTTCTGCTCTGCATAGATTCTGATTTCTACATGCAGTTTTATCATCTTGCTATGAGGGGTTTTTTTTATTTTTGCTTTTGAAATTGTTCTTTTTAATAACTGATTTCAGTTTGTTAGAAATCCAAGGGTTTTTTTCTCATTTGTTTTGCATTGACTGTGAGAGAGACTGAAGGTGGTGATGATTAAAGCTAATTTCACTACTGAAGATCAGCAATTTTCACAAATATGTTATTCGCTTATCTTTATATTTTAAATGAGACTTACAGCACCCTTCCTCATGAGTTAGTGTTTTAAGGAATTTAATTTCTGAAAATAAGAGATACAGAACAAAAACTGCTTTAAAATTAATCCTTCAGATGATTGTTCCTTGCTGTGTAATGAAACTGCTACAAACTTAAGGTTTTATTTTGGTTTTTTAACTGTAGATGCTGTAAAACAGTCTTTAGTAGGTGTACCTGGAATGTCCTCCGGAACAGTTCTTGGTGCTGGAAGTATAGGAACTGAAATTGCAAATGAAATACTAGAATTGCAAAGGTAATAAACGCTTAACATCATACATTAGACATTTAAGTAAAGATACAGAAGAGGTATATGTGATTATGTGAGTGTAGTTCAAGTTTCATTTTTATTGTGGTATATGTATAAATTACTTTTAGGTTGAGCAGTGGCATTATGAGATACCAATTATAACCTAATGTTAATCTCATGCATGGCAGAACACATCACTGGTGTTGATAAGTAGTTTTGTTCTGGGCATGAAATTTCCTTTGTTAATGAAAGTACTATTTAACTGACTTCAAAAGCGTTACTGTTATGCAGCTTTTCACGTGATGATGAAATGGGTAGATAATCCATTTGGGAATGGAAAATCAGTTGTCTGTGAGCATTGTATTTTTTCTGATAACATTGTCTGCTAGGAAAACTTTCCTTGAAATACTCTCCGGTGTTTCAAGTCCCCCACTTCATAGCCTGTATGTCCCTTTCCTGATTATCCTGAATGCAGACTAAAGTAATAGCACAATTCCCTCCCAGTACCCAGCAATAGATTAAAAAAAACTCACTGCAAATGGGAATCCATACAAGATTCAAATTGTTAATTAAAGATTGACCCTTTTAAAACGGACTAGTTTTAGCAGATACATAGCACAGCCAATGAACTTGAAAGGAAGAAACATAATTTTAATGTGAAGATATCCTTATGTATTTTTTGTGTTGTGCACCCGCAGTGGTGTCTGACTTGCTTATAGAGGGAGAGGTTATTACTCTATGTCAGTTTGCACTGTATCAGCATTTGTTATCTAAGAACATTTTAAAAGAATTCTCTGAGCCCCCTCATTCCGGGACTTTGGGATGCACACAGAAAAAGTCAGTTTTCAGTCACAGCTCTCAGGAATTAAGGCTTCCTCAGAAGGTCCAACCACTTTTGTTATGGTCAAGTTTAGGATAATGGTACTATCATCTTATCAGCACACGACAAGTTATCGACGTGTCAGCTTTGGGTAATGAAGCCGTCCCTCAGATTTTAGATCTTATACTTTCAGTTCCAGGTAAAGGAATGCCAAGAAGTTTTTTATGTCTGCCGAGCAGTGTGTTCCAAGGTTCCATGTAGTTCTTTCCACTGGCACTTTTGCAACTGGACCTGAAAGAGTAGTAATATTAAATCTTCCAGGAAGAAGTACACCAGTTTTGATAGCAATGGTAAAGGTGTAAGATAGTTTCATATAGAATATCCTGAGTTGGAAGGGACCCATGAGGGTCCAACTTCAAATCCAACTCCTGACTCCACATTGGGCAACCTAGAAGTTAAACCATGCATCTAAGAGTGTTGTCCAACCACTTCTTGAACACTGGCAGGCTTGGGGCCATGACAACTTCCCTGGGGAGCTTGTTCCAGTGCTTGACTGTCCTCTCAGTGAAGATCTTTTTCCTAATGTCTTCCCCTGATACAGCTTTAAGCCATTCCCCACGTCCTGTCACTGGACACCAGAGAGAAGACATCAGCACCTCCCTCTCTGCTCATTCTCCTCTAAGCTGAACAAACGTAGCATCCTTAGCTGTTCCTCATAAGTCACGCCCTCTAGTCCTTTCACCATCTTTGTTGGCCTCCTTTGGGCACATTCTAATATTTTTATATCCTCCTTATGTTGTGGAGCCCAAAACACAGTACTTGAGGTGAGGCCATAGCAATGCTGAGTCTAGTGGGACAATCCATTCTTTCAACTGGTTAAGCTATTCTGGGCTTAATGCACCCCAGGATACTGTTGTCCCTCTTGGCCACCAGGGCACGTTGTTGACTCGCACTGAGCTTACCGTCAACCAAACCCCCCAGGTCTCTTTCTGCAGGGCTGCACTCCAGCCTCTTGTCGTCCAATCTATACATACATCGATATGCCATAGCATAGTCAGCTTTTGCTGTTTCAGTAGTTGTCTGACTCATCTGCTTGTCTGTGAAGATGTTAAGGGAAACAGTGTGAAAAGCTTTACTAAAGTCAAAGTGAACAACATCCAATGCTATCTCCTCATCCACCAAGCTAGTCACCTCCTTGTTAGAAGGCTGTCGGGTTGGTTAAGTATGATTTCCCCTTTGTAAATCCATGCTAAAGTCCAGGATTACACATTATCTCTTTGCAGTGTGTTGTGTTCTCAGCTATCTCTTCATCAGAAGACAGTATTTAATTTTCTGAAACAGTAAAAACCATGATCAGAGCCTACAAGCGTGATGAGTGACAGTGGTATATGTTTCTTACTCTGTTTCCAGTATTTTGGAATTGCCTTCTGATGATGAAGTCGCACCCCTTTACTAGAATAGTCAAACTGCACAGGGAATCATTCATTTTCAATGAAAGGAAGAAAAGAATAAACACTTTAGTTGTGATGGGATGAAAAGATTGCTTCTTAAAAAGTAATTAAAAAGAAAAAACAATCCATCCCACAGCATGTTGGCAGGTTGCTGGGATTATCCAGCAAGGAGGAGGAAAAGCACTGGCAACAGAAAAAAGATTGATATCCACAGCAGTGAAAATGGGATGTTACATTTTGGTAATACCATTGTTAATGTCCTCTCATCACTACCACCTGTAGAGGGAAGGAGAGTCAATTTTTATTACATCTTTCTGAAGACTGAAGTAAGTTGGCAAAAGTTCTCATCTCTGATGGTTAATATCCAGGCATGACCCAAGAGCTTAATTTGACTCTTGTTCTAGATGCTTCAGTCAGCTCAATGTGATGTTGTTGCTTGACATCACCTGACCTTTGCTGAAAATGCTCATCCATGTGAGCATACGTGTCATCAGCTTAAGGAAACCAGTTTATTAAATAGGTGAATAATAAATTTGCTGGATGATGACAGAATGAATGCATTCCTGGGAAAGTTTTCTTCAAAGCTACCCCTTGAAAGTTCTGTTATTTGTGTTTTTAAGAACCACAAGCAATGCTCTTTCTCTTCATATTGCTACAGAGGCAACAGTTTCATGAGCAGTATCTTCCTAAGCAACAGAGGGGAGTTTTGTTGGCTTTGTATGAAGATCAAACCAACCCATTACTCCTCTTCTGTGACAGTTCAGCA